>NC_051161.1:123838041-124138041 GCF_013339745.2 Dermacentor silvarum
AAATGCCGAGCAAAGGAACCCCTCAAGGAGCGATAATATCTCCTCTGCTCTTCAACATGGCGATGTGTCGCCTCGCGCGCGATCTCGATCGGATACCCGACCTAGGTTACACACTTTACGCTGACATCACGCTGTGGGCGAGCAGAGGTTCCCTAGGGGAAAAAGAATACACGCTCCAAACCGCGGTATTAACGGTGGTGAAATTTTCCCGAACGAGCGGGCTGAAGTGCGCGCCCGAAAAATCCGAGGTCATCCGGATACACGCGAAAGGCTACAAATCCAGAGGGTCGATTAACATTGTGGTTGAGGGCCAAATGGTCCGAGAGGTACCTACGATGCGAGTCCTGGGTTTGTGGCTTCAGAGCGACGGGTGAGCAGCACAGACGCTCAAAACCATCAAATCCGCAACCCACAACATAGCCCAAATGATACGTCGAGTGACGTATAGAAAGGCGGGAATGCGAGAAATCGATACCCTAAGGCTCGTACAGGCCTTAGTGATTAGTCGAATCACATATGGCTTGCCCTACCAAATCCTGAACAGGGAAGAGGAGAGGCAGGCCAACACGATAATTCGAACAGCTTTCAAGGCGGCTCTGGGCCTGCCTAAATCTACCTCCACGGAGCGCATGCTAGCTTTGGGAGTACACAATACTTTCGACGAACTGAGGCAGGCCACTCTGATGCGACAGAGGGAGCGCCTCAGCTTCACAAAACTGGTAGGGCAATATTGGCACGACTTAATATCCCAGCATACCCGATTTATCTCACCGAAGAGGCCGTACCTCTCTCTCCTTCGGTGAGATCCAAAATTACAGTAGCTCCAATTCCCAAGAATATGCATCCCGAGTACAACAAGGAAAGGCGCAAAGCACGCGCACAACATATTCAATCGATGTACTCCAATAACGCTAGGTACAATACGTACTACACGGACGCAGCTGCGTATGCAGAGGCTACCGGGCAGCGCTACCAAAGGAGGTACGCCATGGCAGTCGTGAACGCGATCAGCCAGCAGGAAATTACCGCGTCGACCACGGCGGGCTCCCCCACCTCGGCCGAAATGTTAGCAGTGGCGATCGCGCTCGCTCACGCGGAGCGTTCGGAAAGGGACTCAGTCGTGGTCACTGACTCCCGGGAGACATGTTGCATGTTTCTTAAGGGGCACGTGACTGCGGCTAGCCTCGCGATAATCCCCAAATCGTTCAACCACCGCCATCGCCTACTCTGGTGCCAGGGACATTCGGGGGTACAGGGGAACGAACAGGCTAACGCTTTAGCTCGAGCGTCTACTAACCGAGCGATGGTGTCCTCTTCGATCCCCAACCCCTCACACTATCCCTCACAAAATCCAATCAATTTAAATGTAAAAGACATCCTTGCTCATCAGCGCGGAGTTCGCAGAAAATACCCGCCGCCTCACCCACAACTTAGCGGGGAAGAGGCCGCCGATTGGCGCAAAATACAGACCGGAGTATTCCCCCATCTAAAACTGCTAAATGCCATGTATCCCACCCGCTATAGGGCCACATGCCCTTGGTGCGGTGGCATACCTACACTAATACATGTGACCTGGGAGTGTAGTAAGCACCCTCATAGGCCCACTAATAATATCTCAATGGAGCAGTGGGAGGCACAGCTCGCCCGTTCCGACTTGGCAGGACAAAAGTCCTTAATTAGCGAGGTCAGGCAGGCGGCAGAGGCCAGTGGGGCCCTGGACTGAGGGGCTCCGACCACCGCTATACTTAAAATATTTTCCAGCCAAATAAAGTTTCTATATATAACCAGCGTTACTAGACTAGCTTCAGTTGTAAAACTCGGCGGCGTTGCGCCGCCACCCGCCCGCGTCTTCATGGCGCTGCCGTCGCACCCAGCTTCACTTCCCCACTATAGCTGGCTACGCGAACTGGCCGGACGAAACACGCGTTGCAGCGTTGGTGTATTCTGTGGTTGGTTGTTGACAGCTGATTTCAGGCAGCATGTCATACGCAAAACTGTAGCCTTCGCCGTGTTTGTTCAGGATATTAGCAGATGATGCCAACGTGCTGCGTTCCAGACTGCAACAAGCTAAAGCCCCTATATTTATAAAAGTAGCGCCATCCACTTCCCTCCTCCTCCGTTCCACTATCGCGCTCGGCGCGACCAGCGCGATCGAGGCGCGATATCGACAGTGGCGCCGCCTGCGTCGGGCCTGCCGTGGCAGACGACAGCTAACGCGCTACCAGAGGAAATCCGAGGAAAACTTCGATCGCGCCCTGCGGAGACGTTTTTGAGGCGCGATTTTGCTTCGTTAGTCAGTAACTGGTCTTAATAATGCCGTTTTGGAAGTAGCAACGCGACGATGCGAGACGGCGCAAATATCAAGTGTGCAACAAGCGTTTGCGCACGCCGGATGGTAAACAAAAAAAGCCTTTTGCCCTCGCCTTGTCGGTTGCGGCAACTTAAGGCGCAGCAGCATGCCACCACAACGAAGTTCTTGTCCCTAACACGTTTGATCCGTTTGTGCGTACAGCACTTTCGTCGCACAGGCCCGAGAATGGCAGTCGGAGCGCGCTGGAAAGAAAAAAATATACAAAAGCGCGACGTGAACTTCCACGTGACACGGATTGGCCAATGGGGGAGCGGAGGAGGCTGGGGCGACAGGATGCGGCTAAGAGAGGGCGAGGAGGAAGCGCCAGGGTGAGCGCGGTGGCGGCAAGATCTAAGAATGGCGCTACTTTTATAAATATAGGGGCTTTAGCAACAAGCGGCTATCGAACGATGTCGACAGTTCAGCGCGCCACCTCTTGTGTGCTCCCGGCGATGCGACACCTCGCTCGGCGTTTAACAGAGTGATTCCTCGTGCCGACCGAGAACTCACTGTGCAATCCATGGTGTGTGATTTACACTTTCAGGAGGAGGACATCTTAAAGTGTTTGTTAAAGGCTGACTGCCGACTCCTGATCGGCAGTCAGCCTCTAGAGTGTGTGCAGGAGTAAGCTTGCCTAGGTCAATTACTCATAGGGAGCCCTGATCATGAGAAGGATATTTCGAGAAGATTGAAAATGGGTCGGAGCGCGTACGGCCAGCATTACAAAATCGTGACTGGCCGCTCACAGCGGTCGTTGAAAAAAATCGTCCACAATTATTCCATTCTTCCAGTACTATCATGTGCAGCAGAAACTTGGAGGTTAACAATGAAACTTGTGGTCTAGAGAACTAGAGAACCGCTAAAACAAACCATGGAACGAAAAATGTTAGGCCTAGTGTTAAGAGACGGGGAGAGGTGTGGATCAGAGAGCACACGTATGCTGTGGTAGTTGAAATTAGGAGAAGAAATTGGGGCTGGGAAGGCCACGTAATTAGTAGGTCAGATAATCGTTGGTCCATTAGAAATACAGAGTGGCGGCAAGAGAAAACCAAGCGCTGTCGAGGACGGAAAAAATAGGTTGCAAAATAAGGAAACTAAATAAGGTTGCAAACAAAGGCCTTCACCTGCAGTGAACATAAAAATAGGCTGATGATGTTTTAGAACATCTAAAATTAGCACGGAATTTTAACGCAATGTTGCTCTTGAGCCACAGTTCACTTGGTACTGAGGGTCCGCGTTCGTATGTTACAGAACGGTGTCTGTCGTCGCTTGGATACCACCATTCCCATTTTGCCTCGTACTATATTCGCTGTGACTGCTCCCCAAAACGTGCAAGATCGACGACTCTAACCAATATAATCCAAAACGAGCCACACGTGCACTTGAACGTGTCTTATAATGAGGCTGGTAAATTTATGGAAACCTTGGCGCTGATTATTTAGGTGATGTTGACTGATTAGCCTTGACTTCTATGAGGTGCCACATGGGCTATGACAGAACACTTAGTTGGGGGCCGCAGGCCCTGTCGTCATCAACCTGTTATTCATTACATGCCTACAAGATTGAAGTGTACGCGCTTTTGTGCAGTTCGCCTATGTCGAAATGCGGCCGCCTGAACCTCCAAAAGAAATTCGAAATCTGGCACGAGGCATCATCGGGTTTTATCAACACAATCTAAATAGCACAAGGCTTACGCACTCCGATCCATGACGTCATGTTACCGGGCGCGACTGCCATAGAATCTAGTGGGGATGCTCCCGCGTAACCAACAGTGATTTTGACCTCACCGCTTTCGTCATGCCAGCCATGGCAATGGAAATTTAGGGCCAGGTAGCATGAGATCATAGATATGAGTGCGTAGGCCTGTGCTATCTAGGTGGTGTTTTTTTTTCTTCAGCTGAGGAGAAGCCAAGAAAAAGCGATGAACACTGATTCGATGTCAAAATTTGATAGGCAGCGAAATGTACCCGTGCGGTTATCACGAAGTGAAGTTTTCGGTCATATTTTGGGCGTGTCGGTAGCCACGGCTTCTTTCTGCATTACTCTTTTAGGGCTGCTTTCATAGCTCTCCGTGTCCTCAGCAGTGATACTATGCGAAGGGACGGTGCGTTTCTTCGTCGGTTGGCGCTCGAGGACATCGTCGACCAGCCCCTTAGACGGTACCGGCTGCCGAGGGAGCTGATACGGAGCCTATGCGCGGCATTAGAACCGCACCTGAAACCGAGTGCAGTGGGATCACACATCCTACCTGTGAACGTACGGGTGCTGGTCGCCTGGTCTTGAGCTCATATGAGCTATGCATTATGCCGCTTTTTTTCTTTCCGTAATTAGTATCGAAATAAAGACATTTAGTCGTTTTGCAATATAGTAGTGGTGGTGGTGGTGGTGATGTTGGCACTGGTAAAGTTAACCTGAGTTCGCCTCTCAATCAAAACCATAGGTCACGCCCCGCGCGAGGCATGTAACTCTTGTGCGCACGCCCACCTCGGTTGGGCCACGCCCAACTTAGTTTCCGGCAACAGCGACGTGGTGCAGAACTGAGAGGTATCAACAATATTGACCGCCGAAATAAAACACGCACAACGCACTGTCATCGGTGATGTACTGAGCACCACAATCAAAAACAAAGCGTCGACTTTCTCTGGCTTATGCATATGCACATGGCTTATGCACCTTCTTAAGCTGTGATGGCCCCACAACACGGTTCATTGCCTGCATTGTGGCGACGTAGCGCACAGCAAATAATTATCGGCAATTCAGTGTAGCTCCTTGGAAGGCGTCGATGCGCCATGGTGACGACGATCTTGAGCAGTGCGTAGTGTTTTCCAACGACAACGTATCGCAGCTGTCATTTGAGATGGCTGCTCTGTCATCAGTGATGTATCGGAGACGCAGTGTCACAAACACGGTCAGCGGTCAGCGACAACACACCCAGTATGATGCCATTTCTTCATCACAAGCGCGGTACACTAAACAATTGCAACACCTTCCTGCGTTGGAAGTCTAATTTCCTAACTGCACACAAGAGCACTTTCCCTCGAAAATGCGATAGCTGCGCTGTCGTTACGATATCCATCTGCGATCGCTGTTGTCTCAGCAGCAGAGGCAATCGGCAAGCACATTGGAGTGAACAACACACTCAAATTCTGCGTACATGCGCACGGAGGCACCTTCCGTGGGCAAGCGATGACAGGCGACGAATTGTGTCGCTGGGCAGCACGCTCTTATTCGCAATGCATCGCGGAGGCTTCGCGCACGCAGATAAACTGGCGCATTTTTCACTGCGCTGCGTCACTAAGGACCGTGGAATACCGCACAGCCATTTTGCAGCGACAGCCGTTGCTCCGGTCTCTATGGCTAGAGTGTCGTCTCAGTTGGTAAAGCGGCGGCCATAATAGCCGCCACAGTGAAGCAACTGTGGTGAACAGCCACGCCGCAGCGCTGCATTTCCATTCCCCTAATAGACAGGGAATGGACAAATCATTGTCATGACTGACCTTTATTTATTTATTTAAGTATACTGCCGGCCTGTAGTTCAGGCCTTAGGCAGGAGTGGGTATTAAATACATTTCAAAGTAATGTAACAAAAAAAAATGATTGCGTAACAGAACTTACGTGAGAATCCAATACAAGCATAAGAACACAAGAATTTGCTGTCACGTACACTTTGAGGAATATACACGTTAAATACAAGAAAGAAAGTGCAGCACCAGTTTTAAAATACAATTTTTGAAAAACACTAATGACACATTTGAGCATAAGTTCTACAACACAAACCCTCACAAGAAAAAAAGAAACACGACAATTGCGGTTTAATATTTATTAAACCATGTAGGTAAAATAAAAATGCAGGTATGAACAACACGAGTATTACATATAGGAATGATCAAATGGAGTTACGCAAGAACACGAGGTTGTGTAGTAATAGATTTAGTGAATACCATGTGAAGCAGTATTAGTACAGAGTTTATATTTCAAATCCTCAAAGTTCACAGAAAAATACATCGATTGTTGCACTCGTGACCACATCTGCAGGCAGTACATTCCAGTAGGAGATAGTGCGACGAAGGAAAGGGTTTTTTAAAGGTTTTTTGTTTTGCATTAGTATACAGCGATTTTTCTGGGGTGGTAAGAACGTGTAGTGCGAAAGGTTAGACGTTCGATGAGCGTGTTTCGGTCAATTTGTAAAATTTCATTGTATAATAGGTCGAGAAGTTTTAGCCTCTCGTGATACCGTCGCGTTCTGAGTTGCTCTAGCTGGGCACCTTGCAAAAGCCCGGTTGGTGATATCTGTCAACTGTAGTGATTGAAAATAAACGTGGCTGACTTGTTTTGTGCACTCTCCAACTGCACAGTCTTAGTGTCTGTCCAAGGGTCCCATACAGATGCCGAATATTCTTATATACTTTATCGAACATAGCACTGCAACGCCCCTGGCGACTGCTCGCCGTATGAACTCCTCGTGCTTGTGACCCTCTAGAATGTATCCGCTTGTAAGCTTTCGCCTCCTTGTCACCACTCGGGGCAAAAAATGGCAAAAGTTAATCATTCGCTCGATCTCTGTTCGTCATAACAAATTTATAACATTCAAAACTAAAAACCAAGAAATAAAATGTTCCTTATTTTATTTGCTGTATCTTAAAGTATTCGATTGCGGGAAAGTGTTGGTGTAAGAATGCACCACAAGTGCCTTATTCGCATTCGACGGAGGATAGAAAGACAATACCCGAAAGAGAAGGCACGCCCTTGGGCTCTATTCTGGACACGCATGGCGGCTGCACGGCCGCCATTATCCGCCATCTTGGCTGTCTCATTGGCTGTCCAGAGGTCACGTGTTTTGAAATTTGTGCCGGGAAACGGAAGTTTTGCAAAATGCTATTTTGCGTTTTCGTCAGAATGACGAAACGTGACGTGGAGCTGCAAATTTTATCGACTAATACTTTTGTGTGGTCCTTAGCACCTATATTGCGACTTTAGCGCTTTAAAAAGAAAGTGGACGGTAGCGTGCAGAAGCTCGTACAATGTATCTGCAATTTCACGAATATGTGGTGGCGTTCCAAGATAGCCGGCATGTCAGCTTGTTCATTGGCTGAAGGAATATCCCGTGAGGAGCGTCACAGGAAGGGCTGTTTCGTAAACGTCAATTTGACGTTGCGTGACGTTGCGCTGGGCCGCCATTGCAGAGATTTTCCGCCATAATTTGTGGTGCGACGAGCCGCGCGAATTATGGTAATGAGCGGCCATATGCAACGGCAGTGGAGAGGCATGCGTATCGCCGCATTTTCCCTGTCATTTCGGGCCATAAAAATCTTTTGTTCACAACGCGTGTTCATAGCATTTGCATCGCTTTCGGGTGGTGTTGGCATTTGTGTTTTGCACCATCATTTTTATTAAAAACAAGTTTATTTGAAATAATATTGGTTGAAACTAGCAAACTTTCTGCGACATTCCGCACTTTTAACTATTGCGTTTGTATAGTAATCAATATTAATGACCTTTCGCTTCATCAAAGGCTATGACAACGGTGACTTTTTAATTTACAAAAAGAAATGTACGCAAGACGGCGCCTTGAAGTTTCCTTTCGCGGTGCGAGTAAGCAGCGAAGTGCACAAGAGATGGCAGTGCCGGCGCTTGCGTTGCGCAAGCGGATACCTGTGGCGCGCGCAACGCTATCGATGATATTCGGCCGCTTCTCAGCCAGACGAGTCGGGCTGAGTCACTTGCGGATCACGAGATAGCGATAACGCGGCCTAGAGCGTGCGCTCATCATCACTGGTAGGTCGCGTGTGTTGTCTCAAGGTAGAAAGCAAGCGCGTGGGTGCCGATATACGATGACTCATTCAGTTTCACGAGGACATGCATCCTATCTAATGAAGCAGACGACAGCCTGCGCGTATGCAGACGACGGAAGCGAGAAACGATTTTGATGGAATAATCGTATGCTTTGAGCTAGCGGCTTTATTTTTACTGGGGAGGAAAACTGTTTTCCTTTATCAAGAATGCTAGGTTCAATGCCTACATTACAGTTTCTTAGGCGAAACGTCAAATTTGCGTATCGTTACGAAAGCAAAACGGGGCCATCAGCGCCATTTTGTAAGCGTCGCGCCTACGTCACGCCTCGAAGAAAATGGCGGAATGTCCAGAATAGCGGCTCTTGACGCGCCCGAGAAAGGCGTGGCAGGCGGCTCACGGCAAGTGTGCCGATAGGCAGCGGGACAGTGACGGTATTGCTAAATTGCGCTAATACGTAGATAACAATACGCGGTGCTGGAGCGTCTCATTGCGCAGTCTTCTGTGCTTGAAACACGGAAGCACTGTGGGGCGCAGGATGCGCTCATGTTGTAATACGCGGCTTTATCTCGGCATTTCTTTTTGCCTGCTGTTTTTGCACGTTCCTTGCTATCTTCGTTCACTGACTGCCATCGAGCAAACTCGGGTAAAACTCGTGCGAACGAGAAACTCGGTGCATCCTGCATAGCACCCCTGCTTTTTTTCCCATCTCGGCTTTCTTGAGGCACTCATGGCAGTTAGTACTAATTCCTGGAGTAACGAAAGGATGTTGAGTAACTAAATAATAACAAAGTCAGGACCAGATTTCCATTTAATTAAATTTTATTGTTAAGTAAATTAGTACAAAAATAATAGTTAACAGGAAAGGGTCCCAAAGTAAAAGTTGTCGCAGTTTCACCTGAAAGGCGAAGCATCAATTGCGATAGCAAACTTGTAGAGAGCTATACGGAGTAATGATATTAGCTTTATCAGCTGTATAAACTTGGACATGCAGCAGCATCGGCAACACGCAGAACTGTTGTCGACGCCATCGGCGTTTTGCCCGCGTTCGCTCAAAATGCGTGCGGCGTTGGTGACTGTTGCCGGAGCCTCTGATATAAATAGGCACTGCGTGCCGCAGCTAAACGTCGCCTCCCTTCCCTCCCCCTCCCCCACGGCCTCTCGCTCGTCGGAAGAAGGCGCGTTTGCTCTACATACATGGTGATTGTGAAGGAGAACAGAAACGCCTACTTCTGCAGCCCTTAAGCGAGCACGGTGCAGAACGCGCGTTTGTTCTCCGCCGTGCGATCACTCCCCGTGATAGACGCGCCCCTCGCTCCCTTTCACTCGCACATACAGCGTTCGGCGCGCGGCGACGATTTATTCTCCAAATGACGTCATACGGAACCTCACGGTGACGGCGACGGCGACGGCGACGCCGACGGCAGAAATCTGCTTTTGAGTGTCCATATAATTGCTATCGCAATAAAAGCTGCAGGCGGGACCCCTTACAATGAATTAAATATCGAGAAATAAAACGAACCTAAGAATGCATAGGTGAAAAATTATTAAGCAGATGAAAGACGAAGTACAGTTAAATCATGGATAATCATATAATAAAAACAAGGAGTACGAAAAAATACAAAAGAAAATCGACACAGAATCATAAAAATTAATACCGTAGTATAACATCTCAGCGCAATAAATTTGAATAAGTAGACGCAGACATTCATAGACAATATCAAGTTAATGAGGCCAGTCATTTTTTTTCAAATAGGTACTCCTTCAATTGAGATTTGGATAAGAGTCGGTAGGCAGGGAGTTCCATAATGATATAGCAGAAAAAAAGAATAGTTTGTTTTCCATAGTTAGTGCATCCCTTAGGCAAAAGTAGATTGCCCTTAACCGAAAAACGGATGCAGTTAGCATTAACCAATACGTATGATGGAATTATATTGAGGTAGAGATTGGGATGAAAAATTTTGAAAAATAATAGACCAAGATTATAGCAATAAGATAGGGATAAATGTAGTACGCCATTATTATTAAAGAGCGGGAGTGAGTGAGATTGTCGAGGTGCAAAAGAAATAATACGAATAGCTTGTTTTTGACGGTTTAGGAGAGGTGATAGATGGATAATATAGGTGCTGCCCCACGACTCAATACAATAATTGACATGACTGTGAATAAACGTATAATATAAAGTGACAAGTGCTGCGATATAAAAAAATCTCGTGTGCGATGAGTGCCCGAAGTTCTGGTGCGGTGTTCCTAATAACCGAAAAAAAATATGGTCGCGAAATTTTAGCTTATAGTCAATAACAACATCTAAAAAGTAGTGCTACTGTTAGCTTTGATTTCTTGAAATTGAATGTATAGAGAACGACGAATAGAAGTTTTTTTCTTAGGACACCTAAAAAGCATAAAGAACGTTTTCTTTACGTTAACTTTTTGTTTATTTATAGAGGACCCATTATGAAGAGAGTTGAAATCTGTGTGAAGGTCGGGCATTAAGGAAGGCAAGAGTGAAGAAGGAAAGGCAGGGAGGTTAACCAGCTCAGCACAACCGGTTTGCTACCCTACACATGAGAGCGGGATGAGGGGGAATGAAAGATGGTGAGGAGAGAGGGAGAGAGAGCACATAGCACAGCACACACATTGTGACTCATAGTCCGTCACTCTTGCGTGGTACGTGACATCACTGTCACAGCCGCTTGCCCAAGCCGGTTTCTTTTAGAAACCTAAGTAGTCCCTTCGTCGCCTTCAGCTGCGATGTCTTCTGTCGACGACACGTGAGAATCGTTTCAATTGACATAGGTCTATTGTCAAGGTGTGCTAGAACAGACGCCAGAGACTGTCTCGGAACATTATATTCAAGACAGTCGCATATAATGCGTTCTAGCGTCTCCTCACAAAGACAGGCATTGCAAAAAGCGTTGTCGGCCATTGCAATGAGAAATGAATAAGATTTTGTGAATGCCTGCCCTAGCCATAAACGATAAAGCATAGTGGCTTCTCTTCGGCGGAGTCCAGTTGGCATACATAGATGCATCAAAGAGGGTAGGTGGTATTGACGATTGCTCCGGTTGGTCTGGCTGCTTGGTGTGCACCATAGAGAGAGCGTGATCTCCCGCGAAAGCACTCGAAGTCTGCTGGCTGCGTCTGCGTCGGGCTGTGAGAGTGGTATGGCCTAGGTCGGAGATTAGGTTGTCAAGGTTGGTATGGGAAGAAATATAGGTGGTGTCATCCGCATATAATATGCATTGCGAAGAAGCTGGACACTAGGGGAGATCATTAATGAAGGTTAGGAAGAAAATTGGGACCAAAATGGAGCCTTGAGGAACGCCACATTTTATAGTAATTGGGTCGAAGTTAGCACCATTAGTAGAAATGCGTTGTTTGCTATTGTTCAGAAAGCTCCGTAAACTGTTTAGGCTGGCCCAGCTTGGCGCAAATAATGCTTCAGTTTTATAAAAAGTATGTTGTCGTCAGTAGGGTCAAAAGCCTTTGCAAAGTTAACAAAAATAGTTCCAGCATAAATTTCATTACCAATACATCCTTTAATTGCGTCAGTGAAGTTAGCAATAGCAATATTAGTAGAAAGCCCCTCGCGAAAGCCAAATTGATAATTAGAGAGAATATGAAACTTTGCGAGATACTTACTAAGGCGGATTTAGATAACTTTTTCTAAAACCTTGTCTAGAAAAGGAAGCACGGAAATTGGCCTGTCATTTTCGACAAGCTTACAGTCCCCTTTTTTAAAGACAGGCAATACATTTGCTTCCTTGAACTGTTGCAGAAACCCTGCAGTCTTAAATACGAAGTTAAATATCTGAGAGAGCACAGGAGCCATTTAGCGCATATATAAACCAATACCCAAGATAGAAGACTGTAGGATAGCCATCGTCATAATTCATGTAGTAGAGAAACGCACCTGTAATGCGCAAGACGTCGATTCGGCATCCATCGGCAGCACGTTGTCTTTTTGTCCACTTTCATTTACCTTTTCCTTATAAGTCCTCCTTTTGAATTCAAACTAGTGAAGTTTGCCTGTGTGCTTTCCTTGGCGTCAATGTCTACTAGCTGCATGTCGCTGCGACTAACAAATGTTAGGCCCCTAGGTTCCTCTTTTCCTCGTTCGTTATGAAGTTATGTTATAAATGTGCACTATCATCCGTCCACTCGTCTGCAAAACGGAACTTCCGTACGTCTACTTGGTGAATTTAATTATTAAACACACACACACACATACATATATATATATATATATATATATATATATATATATATATTGACACGTATGCATGTTTATCTTTCACCGGTGGCCGCTTTCCACCGGCTAACAAATGTTAAACGTTCTCGCTCGGCGCAGGACGCGCCTGTATCGGAAGTTTCTAGAACGTTATCGATGCTTCTTTCCGTTGCCTGTTTTCACCGCCGCTTATGTTATCTGATTGTATGACCGACGCGAATTGTCTAGAACTTTCTGGAAGACACGCGGGCATCAGGGATTAATCTGGAACCTTCGATGACTCCGGTATAAAAGCCGACGCGCTTCGCCGCTGATCAGATTTTCGACGATCGCCGACTGTGTTCGCCGCTATCGTTGTGCTTTGAGTGTAGCTTGCTTTTGTGGGCACAGGTTCGCCCAATAAACAACCAGTTTCGTCATACACAGTTTTGCGACTGTTTTCTCTACCGTCACTACTACGTGACATCTGGTGGAGGTGCTAGTTCGTTCATGCACCGAACGCCCCCGCAAAGCCGCGACCCAAGCCCGAAACCGGAGAACGAGACCAACGTCGCCAAGGACCCGCGAGCTAGCCGTAGGCAGCAAGGACTTGTGCCGGAGTTCGGACTTCTTCCCGAAAGGACCACTGCAATCAAGGCCAAGTCAACGACCACAATGGCAGCCCCAGCGTCCCCCACCGACCTTCCGTGGATCATCAGCTGAAGACCCTGAAACATGGCTGGAGACGTACGAGAGGACCGCGACATTCAACAAATGGAGCAACGATGACTAGCTGCGCCATGTCTATTTTTCGTTGGATGACGCTGCTCGGACATGGTTTGAAAACAGAGAGACCACCCTGGTGACTTGGGACCTATTTCGCGAGAACTTCGTGAGGACCTTCCCGAGTGTCGTACGAAAAGAAAGGGATGAAGTTCTCCTGGAAACCAGAGTTCAATTGCCAAACGAGAGCATCGCGATCTTCACGGAGGAGATGACTCGCCTCTTCCGCCACGCCGACCCCGACATGTCTGAAGAAAAGAAAGTTAGGTTCTTGATGCGGGGCGTCAAGGAACATCTGTTCACCGGATTGATGCGCAACCCGCCCAAGACTGTGGCAGAATTTGTTTCGGAGGCGACAACTATCGAGAAGACGCTTGAAATGCGAGCCAGGCAATACAACCGCCGTGCGCTGACAAACTACGCCGAAGCTCAAGCTCTAGGCGCCGACGACCTGCACGAGGCGATCAGAGCGGTTGTACGGGAAGAACTACAGAAATTATTCCCAAGATCGCAGCCTCAGGTGGCTTCAATCGCTGACATAGTTAAAGAAGAGGTTCAGCGATCACTGGAAGTGCCAGAAGTTCCGGCATCGCCTCAACCACAGCCGCAAGCGATGACCTACGCCGCCGTCGCCCGTCGTGAAGGCCCCCCTCCGCGCTCGCGCCACGGCCCCGTAACGCCGCAGTTCCGTCGTCCACCGCCGCCGCCGCCAGCACACCCGCCCGTCGCCCAGCGCAGCTACCAGCGGAAGACAGACATTTGGCACGCCCCCGACCGCCGCCCGCTCTGCTATCACTGCGGGGAAGCCGGCCATGTCTACCGCCGATGCCCATACCGCGAGATGGGCCTACGAGGGTTCGCCGTCAACGCGCCACGTCCACAGCTTGGCGAGCGACCACGTGACATCGCCGACTACCTTGCCGGAGCCCAGTGGCAACCACGACGACCCTCACGCTCGCCGTCACCAGGCCGCTACATCTCGCCGCATCGCCGCCTGTATGCCGGCCCAACCCGGGGCCGATCTCCCAGCCCATACCCGGGAAACTAAAAGCAGCAACCGATGGAGGTGCGGTTGCTGTACGACGCAATGCCGAAGATCCTCCGCCGCCGACGACGACGACGATTCGCGAATCATCACGACGAGATATCAGCACGCCGCCTAGCAACAGCCTTGACAACACATCGCCGCCGAACGAAGACCTTCCGACGCGACGTAGCAGCAGCAGAGCAAGCCGACGCAGCCGTGATCCGACGCCACGAATTAACCGCAACGCCAGACGCCGGTCTACCGATCTAGACGTGCTGATCGATGGTCATAACGTCACCGCTCTCGTCGACACTGGCGCCGACTATTCAGTTTTCAGTGGCGCGTTCGCCGCCAAGTTAAAGAAGGTGAAAACGGCCTGGCAAGGACCCGATATACGGACAGCAGGAGGTCACCTAATAACGCCGGCTGGAATCTGCACAGCGCGAGTCACGGTAAACAACCGCACTTACCCGGCGAGCTTCGTAATCCTGTCGCACTGCTCCAGGGACGTCATCCTAGGCATGGACTTTCTAAACCAACATGGTGCAGTCATCGACTTAAGGTCCAAGTCGATAACGCTTTCAACACACAAAGCGATACCGCCGGATACAAGCATCAGTTACCATGCCTTGAATGTGCTTGAAGAACAAGTCACCGTTCCACCTCGCTCAAGCGTAATGATTTCCGTCGGTACCGAAGTGTCTGCAGACATGGAGGGCGTCATCGAGGGCGATCATCACTTACTGCTCGACTGTGAAATTTGCGTCGCTAGAGGCATAGGTGAACTACGCAAAGGGAAAGCAAGAGTGATGCTCACGAACTTCAGCCACGAATATAAGCACATTAACAAAGGCACCACGGTCGCCTACATCGACGAAATAGTGCAAGCCAGCAGTGCTTTCGCCTTCACGGATTCCAGTGCACCTTCAACGACGACTGTAGTACCTGAACCAACTTTTGACGTCAATCAGAACCTTCCCAATCATAAGAAAGAACAGCTAAAAGCTCTGCTCCTACAATACAAGGACTGCTTCTCGTCGTCGTCAAAAGTTCGACAAACCCCTGTCGCCAAGCACCGCATTATAACCGACGAATATGTCCGCCCACTCCGTCAGAGCCCGTACCGAGTTTCGGCGTGCGAACGCGAGGCCATAAGGCAACAAGTCGACGAAATGCTACGCGACGACATTATCTAGCCGTCTAAGAGTCCGTGGGCGTCCCCCGTGGTGTAAGTGAAGAAGAAGGATGGAACCCTACGTTTCTGCGTCGATTATCGTCGGCTCAACAAGATCACGAAGAAGGACGTATACCCCCTCCCACGGATTGACGACGCCTTGGATCGACTCTACAACGCAAAGTATTTTTCGTCGATGGACCTCAAAACCGGCTACTGGCAAATCGAAGTCGACGAGAGGGACCGGGAGAAGACTGCCTTTATAACACCAGACGGACTGTTCGAGTTCAAGGTCATGCCGTTTGGTCTTTGCTCGGCACCTGCGACTTTCCAACGCGTCATGGATACAGTACTGGCAGGCTTGAAGTGGCAGACTTGCCTCGTCTATTTGGACGACGTCGTTGTGTTTGCCTCAAGCTTCGAAGAACACCTGCGGCGCCTTGAAACAGTTCTTCAAGCAATCAAAACCTCCGGACTCACGTTAAAGCCCGAAAAGTGCCGCTTCGCATATGAGGAGCTCTTGTTTTTGGGCCACGTCATCAACAAGTCTGGAGTGCGCCCCGACCCTCAGAAAACTGCGGCCATCTCCAACTTTCCTCCGCCCGCTGACAAGAAGGCAGTGCGTAGATTTCTTGGACTGTGCGCCTATTACAGGCGCTTCGTCAAAAATTTTTCACGGATCGCTGAGACACTGACGTATCTCACGAAGGCCGACGTCGAGTTCAAGTGGGAGACGCCGCAAGTCGAAGTATTCGAAGAACTGAAGCGACGCCTGCAATCGCCGCCAATACTTGCGCATTTCGACGAAAACGCCGATACCGAAGTCCACACCGACGCAAGCAGCGTAGGACTCGGCGCCGTGCTTGTGCAGAGGACTGACGGACTAGAAAGGGTTGTAAGTTACGCTAGCCGGTCACTATCGAAGGCGGAAGCAAATTATTCCACAACAGAAAAGGAGTGCCTCGCCATCATCTGGGCTACATCAAAGTTTCGCCCCTACCTCTATGGCAGGCCCTGTAAAGTTGTGAGCGACCACCACGCCTTGTGTTGGCTAGCTAACTTGAATGATCCTTCAGGTCGCCTCGCTCGCTGGAGCCTGAGACTTCAAGGATTCGACATCACCGTCGTTTACAAGTCCGGGCGAAAGCACTCTGACGCCGATTGTTTGTCTCGCGCCCCCGTCGAACCGCCGCCACAAGACGACCAGGATGACGACACTTTCTTGGGACCCATCAGTGCCGACGAATTCGCCGAACAACAACGAGCCGACCCGGAACAAAGGAGCCTTGTAGACTACCTGGAAGGCAAGACCGTCATTGTGCCGAAGGTGTTCAGGCGAGGATTGGCGTCGTTTTTCTTGCAAAACGACATTCTCCTTAAGAAGAACTTCTCGCCTCTCCGAGCCAACTACCTCCTCGTGGTACCCTCAGCATTGCGTCCAGAGGTTCTGCAAGCTCTCCATGACGACCCAACGGCTGGAGATCTCGGTTTTTCACGCACTCTCGCGAGGATACAAGAAAAATACTACTGGCCTCGCCTCTCTGCCGACGTCGCCCATTACGTAAGGACATGCCGAGACTGTCAGCGACGCAAAACACCGCCGACAAGGCCAGCCGGACTTCTACAGCCAATCGAGCCACCTCGCCGACTGTTCCAGCAGATCGGGATGGACTTACTGGGGCCTTTTCCGACGTCGACGTCCGGGAATAAATGGATCGCCGTCGCTGCGGACTACCTCACCCGCTACGCCGAAACAAAAGCCTTGCCCAAAGGCAGTGCCGCCGAGGTAGCCCGATTCTTCGTTGAGAACATCCTCCTGCGTCACGGTGCCCCAGAAGTCCTCATCACCGACAGAGGCACGGCCTTTACGGCAGAACTAACTCAAGCCATCCTGCGGTACAGCCAGACAAGCCATCGCCGCACCACCGCCTACCACCCGCAGACGAATGGCCTCACCGAGCGCCTAAATAAGACCATCGCCGACATGCTGGCAATGTACGTCGACGTCGAACACAAGACGTGGGATGCCATCCTTCCGTACGTGACCTTCGCATACAACACAGCCGTGCAAGAAACGACGCACATGGCGCCGTTCAACCTGGTCTACGGAAGGAACCCGGCAACGACGCTTGACGCCATGCTACCAGACGTCGCTGACGAAGAAAATCTCGACGTTGCCACTTATTTGCAGCGTGTTCGAAGAAGGTCGACAGCTCGCCCGCCTGCGCATCAAGAACCAGCAGAGGACCGACAGCCGACACTACAATCTACGACGACGCTACGTCGAGTACCAGCCCGGCGACCGTGTTTGGGTCTGGACTCCGATACGCCGACGAGGACTTAGCGAGAAACTGTTGCGTCGCTATTTCGGACCATATAAGATAATCCGACGTATTGGCGCACTTGATTATGAGGATTACGGCGCAGGACGCGCCTGTATCGGAAGTTTCTAGAACGTTATCGATGCTTCTTTCCGTTGCCTGTTTTCACCGACGCTTATGTTATCTGATTGTATGACCGACGCGAATTGTCTAGAACTTTCTGGAAGACACGCGGGCATCAGGGATTAATCTGAAACCTTCGATGACTCAGGTATAAAAGCCGACGCGCTTCGCCGCTGATCAGATTTTCGACGATCGCCGACTGTGTTCGCCGCTATCGTTGTGCTTTGAGTGTAGCTTGCTTTTGTGGGCACAGGTTCGCCCAATAAACAACCAGTTTCGTCATACACAGTTTTGCGACTGTTTTCTCTACCGTCACTACTACGTGACAATATATTGAACTGTACATGTTCATAAGCTGTGATTTTCTATCTGCCTATCTTATGTGGTTTCCTGCACTCATGTGCAGAACTCGGTGTTCATGCTGTTCGACTGCTCTGCTCCGGAAGTACAAGTCAGGGTCAGAGCACGAGCCCAAGAGGTCGCCTTCAGCAACGATTGAGGGCCATCTGGTGGGGTCGCAGAAGCCGCCACTACCAGTACCGATAATAAAGTTTTATGACTGAATCATGCGAACTTTATTCAATGTTTTCCGGCGCATTTTGTTATTTCGTTCTGTCTCCAATGAGGAACAAGCAGTGTCACCTGAAGGCGCCCCCCCCCCAATTTATAGTTTAAAATCATGTCACTAAAACAGCGTTACCAAGGCCGTGAAATACTAGGGCACAAATCAGTCACCGTCAAATTAATAAGAAAATGTGTCGCTATCTTTCAATCATTTCGGCCCCCACAGGTCCAGATCTGCGTTGTGAATAAGAAAGATGGCTCAACAGAAGTCATCTTGCATTGCAATATGCGAGCTAGAATAAGATTAAAAAAAAAAGCTGGCCGCCATCACCCCCTGCGAACATGAATTTTCAGCGAAGCTCTATCAAACACCAGACATGGTCGAGCATTGTATTCACGCTGTTCCTCTGGTGTCTTTAATTTCCGTGGTCTACCCATGGCAGTCCTGGAAAGAACTGAATGAGTTGCTAGAGGGGTCTCCCTTTTATATATGAAAGCGTGGTGACGCGTCATTAAATATATATATTTCAACGGGGCGGAAATAGTGAAGCGAAAGTGTATCTACAGGTATTTACAAAATTGCAGCAACACTCTATACACAAGATGGCTGCTCGAACCAGCCGCGCGCTCTCTTAGCTAAACCGTCTTCGTTGTTCATAGATACACCTTGCCCCACTGCTCCGCAACATCACGCCCCGGTCGGAAAGCCGCCGTCTCGGCGTTAGTGTTTATGGGGGCGAAGTCGCGGGGAAATAGGGTTTCAGCCTAGAGACGTGGACGACATCAGTGCGAACAGGGGCAGACGATGAACGATAGTCCAGCGGGGAGACTTCGTAGTTGACGTTATCGAGCTGGCGCAGGACCTTGTAAGGCCCCGTGTAGTGCGGGAGAAGTTTCTCGGACAATCTGATGCGGCGGCTCGGTGTCCATAGAAGAAGTACGCACCCTGGCGAGAGATGATCGTCCCGGTGGCGGCTGTCATACCTCGTCTTCTGTGCAACCTGTGAGGCGGTGAGCTGTGAGTGGGCAATCTGGCGAGCTGTGTGAGCCCGGGCGAAGATGTCGCGGGCATACTCAGTTGGAATGTTGGTCGCGGGTGGAAGAAGTGTGTCGAAGGGTAAAGTTTGGTGGCGGCCGAACAGCAGATAAACTGGTGAAAAGCGGGCGGTCTCGTGGTGGGACGAATTATAGGCAAATGTTATGTAGGGTAACGAGTCGTCCCAGTCGCTGTGGTCCGGAGAAACGTACATGGATAGCATCTCCGTCAACGTCCGGTTGAACCACTCCGTTATTCCATTGAACTGGGGGTGATATGCGGTGGTTAGTTTGTACACGGCAGAACAGGAGCGAAGATCTTCGACAACGCGGGACAAAAATGTGCGGCCGTGTTCAGTGAGCAGCTGCCTCGGGGCGCCGTGATGTAGTATGACGTCATACAGAAGGAAATCCGCAACATCCGTAGCGCAGCTTGTCGCCAATGCTTGCGTGATGGCGTAACGCGTCTTGTAGTCAGTCGCGATAGCAACCCACTTGTTCCCAGTTTTAGACGTAGGAGAAGTGCCTAGGAGATTGATGCCGTTGCGAAAGAAAGGTTCGGAAGGGACATCAATGGGGTGTAGGCGTGCAGCGGGTAATACAGCAGGTCGTTTGCGGCGCTGACAGAGTGCACAGGCAGCAACGTAGCGGCGCACAGACCGATACAGGCCCGGCCAGTAAAAGTGGCGTCGTACGCGGTCGTAGGTACGGGAGACACCGAGGTGGGCGGCGGTGGGCGCGTCATGTAGCTGCAAACTTCTACCCGAAGATGTCGAGGTAGAACAAGCAAAAGTTCCGGGTCTTCAGGGTGAAAATTGCGGTGGTACAGGACGACGTCGCGGAGGACAAATGCGCTGATAGCGGGTACGGGATGCACAGAAGCTACCCGTTCGAGGAGCAGACGTAGAGAGTCACCACAGCATTGTTCATTGCGAACGTCATGCAAGTCTGAAATGCCTAGGACGCAAGCATCCATGTCGTGGGCATCATGGTCTGGACCGTCAACCGGGTGACGGGAGGGGCAGTCGGCGTCCTTATGTAAACGGCCATATTTGTACAGAACAGTAAAAGTGTATTCTTGTAGCCGTAGCACCCACCGACTCAGTCGTCCAGTCGGGTCTTTCAGCGATGAGAGCCAGCAGAGGGCATGGTGGTAAGTGATAACGAAAAATGGGCGGCCAAATAAGTAAGGGCGGTATTTGGCCACTGCCCAAACCAACGCCAGGCACTCGCGTTCCGTGATATAAACTTCCGCTCTGTGGTCGAGAGAAGGCGACTTGCGTATGCAATGACGCGCTCTGCATTGTTCTGCTGCTGAACGAGCGCAGCTCCTATGCCATGGCCGCTGGCGTCTGTGTGAAGTTCAGTAGCAGCAGATGGGTCGTAGTGAGCCCGCAGTGGTGGAGCCGTTAGCAAGCGGACGAGCGCGGCGAAGGCTTCGGCTTGCGCAGGTCCCCATGAGAAGGAAGCATCTTTCTTGAGTAGGTCAGTGAGCGGGCGAACGGTGTCGGCAAAGTTCTTGATGAAGCGACAGAAATATGAGCATAGGCCAACAAAGCTTCTGACATCTGCTGTGGATGACGGTATGGAGAAGTTGTGCACGGCGCGAATCTTGTCGGGGTCGGGCTGAATTCCTGCGGCACTGACAAGGTGGCCGAGAACAGTATTCTGGCGACGTCCAGAGTGGTACTTCGACGAATTGAGTTGCAGGCCGGCCCATCGGAAAACACCCAGAATGGCCGATAGACGCGTAAGGTTACTCGCAAAGTGGGCGGAAAAATTATCACGTCGTCTAAATAACATAGATAAGCGGACCATTTATAGCCGCGAAGTGCCCATCATTCGCTCGAAGGTTGCCGGGGCATTGCAAAGGCCGAACGGCATAACCTTGAATTGATAAAGCCCATCTGGAGTTACAAAAGCGGTCTTTTCGAGGTCCATGTCATCTACAGCGATCTGCCAATACCCGGAGCGAAGATATATGGACGAGAAGTACTTGGCTCCATGCAGGCAGCCGCTCCAGTACCTGCTGTGTGGACGCCTCGGCGACGTGGCAGCCACATGTAAATGGCCCAACAACTGCAAGAACTGCAGCCGCACACACCCGGCTACAGAATTATGCGGCAACCAGGCCCGCTGCACCAACTGTGGAGGCAACCACTTTGCTAGTACTCCTGCCTGCCCCAGATGGCAGGCGGAATGCAAAGTGGCCACAATTGTGGCGACTTCCTCAGTCCCACTGTCCAACATCGGAGAGGTCACCTACGTCCGACGAGGTGTGCGCACGGCAATAGACCCCAGTCTTGCGACTGAACGCTGTGCGTACACCTGGACAGTTTGTCCAGACACCTGGGGGTCCGATCATTTCCCTGTCAACCTCTCTGGGCCCTCCGGAGCAGGGTCTCTCCAATGGTGAACTAGACCCTCTTCAGGAAGCACTGCACAGGCGATCCAGCAGATGGCGACTTCCTCCAGCACATAATGAACAGCGCCCCGGCAGCCACCATAGCGACGTGAGTGCAGCCAGGACGCCCTGTTCCTGACCTCTGGCAGTTGAATCTCTGGGCCTCAAGGAGGAGGGCAGAACGCAGAGCAGACCCGGAAGACTGGACCATCTACCGGAGACTGGACGCAGTATGCAGACGACAGGCGAGCCAGCGCCGTCGGCGGAGCTGGGAGGGAGTCTGCAGCTGTATCTCGTCCGCCACGAGCAGCTCAACAGTGTGGCGCTTGCTGCGATCACTCCAGGAGGGCCCAAGCCTCCGGCAGCCCATTATGGCTGTTGCTGTCTCCACGGGGCTGACAGAAACGGCCCTGGCAAACCTCCTGGCCATTCACTTTGCCTCCCGGCTACCTGTCCCGCTGCCCTGAACCTGCCTCCCAATGGCAACACCTGCGCGCGGAGCCGCAGGTGTTGCCATTCATTGCGCAATCCGGAGAGGAGCGTCGGAGAGGACAGGAGGAATGCCGAGAGTAGAGGAGATGAGACAAGGAGAGGAGGGTGAGGAGGATGCGCATGCGCAGTAGGGGTGTGGACGCACGGCGGTTGGCTGGATGGAGGGAGGTAGGGAGGGAGGGAGTGACATAGCCCCGAGCATAAGATGCTTCGCATCTAAATGTCAAAGCATTGCGCGGTAGGGATGGGCAAAACGGCTCACTTCAGTGGGGGCGGCTCGAAACAGCTCAGCTCACTGAAATGAACCGGTTCACTTGAACGGCTCACCGGTTCACTTAAACGTGTAACCTGTGTTACGCATATTCTATAGTTATGTGGGTATGAAAAAAAACGGTATATGCATAATTTAATAACCGTGTTATTGGTATTTTCACTATGTTTAGAGAATATTTTTACATATATTAAAAGCGTGAATGTTTAGTTCTAATGAAGCTTTCTTTTCTGATAATGGGGATAAAATGCTTATGAAACTGTGACAGGCAGAATGCGACGTACTTTTTCAGAAAAAAAATATGTAACTTCAGCGTCATTACAGAAGCTTGTCCGGTTTTGTGGTACTTTAAGATCAACTTTTCTCAAACTAAGAACACAAAATGATTGTACATTATGTTTCAAATTTATTCATTTATTCACATACGTACGTTCACTATGAGTAAGCTGTAACGCCATGCAAAATGAATGTAGAAATCATTTCTTGAAGTACAATACAAAAATCATACGAAAAATCCACAACACTGCCGCACGTACCTTTCGTTTTTTTCTCTCTTGAGTGCACGCGCGATACTGGCGATCATGCCATCGTACACCAGGACAAAAAAAGAAAAAAAAAAAGAAATGAAGTTCTATTACAACACAACAGATCATTGGCCTCGTTTTATTGACGTGCTAATGATACACGCTCAGAAAATGCACTGAAGTGGATGTCATGGGCGACATTTTCATGACTACACTAATTAGCACAAATGAAGATCAGGACGTAAACTGTACGTTCACCTCTTGTCGTTAAAAGGCCCCTAAACCACCCAGAGGTCAAAATTTAGTTGTGGTGTTGCAGTTGTGCACGAGTCTACAACGAACACGTAGCCGCGAGAATTCTTCGAAAAGGTGCCGTAAAAGCGGAGTTACACGGGTTTGATGATCGAAAAACGGCCCTCGCTCGTTTCGCTCTTTCCTTCGCTACTCTCCTCATCTGCTGGTCTCCCCTCCTCGCCGAGTGCTTCTCGAAAGGTTACGTGACAAACGTCATCGCCAACGCGCTTCACAAAACACTCCATACTTCCGGTCACGTCCACGCTAGCGGCACATATACCGACGGCGAACCGTCCGCCAGTTCCGTAGAACATCTGCCACGCGAGAGGTGTCCAAAGTAGACGGCAGTTCGGCCGGCGCCCCGCCCGCTGCACCATCAATGGCCCAATCGACGACCGCGAACCTGCGCACCTCCGCCACCGGCAACGAAAGCATCAGCTGCAGCCGGGAGACGACGGGCTTGGCTGTGCTCGCATCGCAGCCGACGGCGCCGCTAATATCAGCGTATTTTTCTTCTTTGTGTACAAGTATTGCGAAGAGCGATAACAACGATAAGAAAATATTGCGGCTTGTAAGGGTCGGTATTTCATTTCAAAGCGCCGTCCGTTTTAGCTTTGAAGGGAACCAGAAAAAGCCTAGCGACGATATCGGCGCCGTCGAGCGATCGGAGAGAGAACCGGCTTGCTCACTCCGAAAGAACCGCCGCTCAACTACTGAACCACGGCTCCCTCGGTTTTCAAAAGAGCGGCCCGCTCCTGAGCGCTCAGGAGCGAGCCGGATCTTTTGAAGAGCGAGGGAGCCGAGGCGAAAAGAGCGGCTCGCTCCTGAGCGCTCAGGAGCGAGCCGGATCTTTTGAGCCGCTGTTTTGAAGAGCGAGGGAGCGGTGGTTCAGTAAGTGAGCGGCGGTTCTTTCGTTCTTCAGCCGAAGGCGAGGGGGTGAAGGCGACTCTGGCGGGGAAGGGCGGGAGGGCAGTTGCTTTCTCGTACCGCTAATACATGGCGCGGAAGTCGCACCCAGCAGAAGACCCGGCTCTGAGGGAACGCATCGGCACGGCTCTCTGAGCGCGAGAGAACCGGCTCCCTTTCTCCAGAAGATCCGCCGCTCATTTTTACTGAACGACCGCTCACTCGCTCTTTAAAAAGAGCCCCTCAAAAGATCCGGCTCACTCCTGAGCGACCCATCTCTATTGCGCGGCACACGCAGCAAAGTCATAGCGTACGCTGGTTGAGCGGCTCAAGAGTGGCTTCAATTTCGGCACCACGCACAATAGGTGGATACAAAATCTCAGTTGTCACAACGGATTGTGGGGTACGGCATATTCTGCTACAACTTCCGGTTCGAGACCACGACGCCGTCTATGCCGCCGTCATTTCATGCCCATGCTTCACGCGCTTGGCCTTTTATATACTGCGGAACTTTGTTGAAAAGCCACGGTCCAAGCACCGCTGGGCAGTTTCAAAACATAGGTGTGAGCCATCGCTGCGTCGTACTTATGTTGGCACCTTACACTTGGGTATCTTTAGGTGACAGACATTTCATGCCCTAACGTGTTTGTGTCGCGTCAAATAGTCGTATAACGTTTATCAAGCGCAAATAAACGTTCGTTAACTTAAGAAGTAGTTTTTATCAAGTGGTAAGTCAACCTAATAAGTGGCTGTTTGTTTGCTGTTGCGCGAGCCCGTGCAGCAAAATATATTCGCCGTCGATGTAACGCTTAGTCGATTGCTTCGTCTGGTGTTTTGTCTGCAGCAGTGCCCAGCGTGCGCCATGTCGTCGGCTGCTGTGCCTTCGCAGTCTCCCCTTTTTTCTCAACACACGCATATCGTGTAGAACTACAGAGAGAAAGCACTGATATAAGTATCTGAAAAGCGCACGAATCATTTTGACGTTACCTCTCCTCCCTCTTTCGTGCAGCATCAGTTGCCTTTTCGTTGTACCGGAATGAAGACGGCACATAATCAATGTGCTGAGGATCTTTGCTGGGTGCACCTGTGCCTATTTAACTTATTGTTAAAAAGGGGGTGTTTGTACTAGAACGTTAGTAGACGAGGTTATTCTCCAAAACACTTGCCTGTGAATAAAAGATCTTCACATATTCAGGCTCCTACGTTCGGTACCCACAGCTCGCTGTTCACGGTCGCTCGTTTGACGGCAACTGCCCATTTACGTTTGTGCGCTTCATTCCATGGAAAACGAGGCATTTTTTTTCTTTCACGAAAGAGTTCACGCACCCTAATGCCGAGCAGCCAAGCATAACCACGTTGCTGAAGCGTGTTTTTTTAGCGAACAGCGGGAAATCGCACTGCAGAAACTGCAGACAAGGCTGAACGAAGCAACCGAAGCACTAACCCTCGAACCGGAAGCCGCTAGCTGACGACATCATCATTTTGCTATCAACCTATAGGGTCTTCGCGGCAAAGTCCCTTCGCCTCGTTTTGGCGAGAACGGTCTGAACTGCCCGCCCGGCGTCGACGGCGAACTGCGGCTTGTAATGATCTCTGCACAGCAGTCTGCTGAGCCCGATGATGCCTGGTTGTAGCAGTGAACGTAGCTCTACGTTTGCAGTCACCTTAACTAGATGGGGCCACCATACTGGCGGAGGATCGGGATGTCGTTCATTGCGCGCCCCGTGTGAATCACATATCGTCGTCTGTGCCTGCGCGGCTGCCTGACTCCTGCGCAGCGGCCCCGGGTTCGATCCTGCCGGGAACCGGGTATTTTTTAACACGAAAGTGTTTTATGCCGGGGTCCACCAAGACTTCACTGACGTATTTCCGTCACGGAAATACGTCACACGAACATACACGAACATAATACAAAGAAAGAAACCAGAAGAAAAAGTTCCACAAACATGCAAAATTTGGAAATCGAACCCACGACCTCTCGGTCCGCGACGATAGATCGCCGAGCGTTTAACCCATTGCGCCACAAACGCATTTGCGGAGAGCTGCACAGACGCGCCTTATATATCTAACACTCCTCCGTGTACCCGCGCTCTTGCTCGGGGCGGTGCCGCCGCCTACGAGCAGAAAAGTGAAGTACTGCATTATGACACTAACGCGCACCGACAGTGAACGCTTCGGTGATCTCAGCACTACGACGCCTCGATGCCAGCATTCGAAGGGACGCTGGCATCAAGAAGCACTACCAACGCGTTCTCGCAGAAGCACTACTAGGTGGCGTTCACCGTACTCAGCACAGCGGAGCGTGGCCTCCGCAATTAGCTCTGAAAATGTTTCTGAAGTTGATCGCGGAGGCTGCAATTACGACGCGCTGTACGCGCTGATTTGACTCGGTGACGATTCAGTTACGTGCTTTGTCTTGCGCGTTGTATTAGTGTGTCAGTTACGTGCTTCGTCTTTCGCGTTGTGCTAGTGTGTGCAGCGTAGTGCAGCTTCCATATGCACGACGGTTGCTCATGGTCATCGACGTTGGTAGTCGTGATGGAGGAGACGTGCCACCAGGCGTCAGCGTGGGTGCATCAACGCCTAAGGGCGCTTTAGCCACAAAACACCAATAGACATTATATATCAATGTGCAATAAACATTACACTACTTCTGTGAAGACACGTTTCACTTTCGTGTTCTATACCGATTCCTATATAAGAGGGATCAACCACATTCTTTTTTTTGCATTTCCGGCGATAGCCGTTACGGCCATCGGGCGGTGACCCGCAGCGTTGTCCGAACAACCCAATCAAACACTCTCCTCGTTTATAGGAGGTCACCTTTGTTCGCTTTCAAAACCAATAACATTGTCTACACTCAGCGGTTTTTCTTATCTAATTGGCTGACAAGAGGCGAGGAGCACGCTCTAGCGGAGAGGGTTTCGATGGGGCCGAGTCAGCACAGTGAAAATAGATAACCCCATGAAGAGGGTGGTGCAGCTTCTCAGATTGGTCCGCTTCGTCTTACTTAGCTTGCGGTGGCTGGTCGAAAATCGCGGCGGCGTGCAACGGAAGGATAAGAATGCCGCTAAAACGGATCCTTAGCAAGGAAGAGTTGACAGAGCGATGTCGTATGTGTGCCGAAAGGGTTCGATAACGTTTTATTGCCACGCAAAAAGGTTTATCATGCGCAAATAAATACATGCTCACCGGCAGGTGCGAGTAGCGAGGGCCTGAGCGATCGGCGGGCAGCCATCTTCTATTCCTTTCGGAACGGGGTAGTCAGTGGCTATTCAGAAAAATTTTCAGTTTTGTTCAGCACATCGATGCATTTTTTTCGCGTACACGTGACTTTGAAGTGGGAAGTTTTCGCGGTTTTGTGAGGTCGCGTGACAGACAGGCGAAGAGGGCGTAGCCAGAAAACATTGGACCAATAGCAGAGGGCTAATGGTAAAAAGGCATCGAATCAGGAATGATTATATTTCTTTTGTGTTGTTTCATCATGCATAATCAGTGTGTACACGTTATATCAGATGGGGAGCTATCGCGGTGTTCGTGATGTCGCGTGACAGACAGGCGAAGTTGGGAGTGGCCCGAAAATGTTTGGACCAATCGTGGAGGCCGATTGCAGAAATTGTAATCAAAACAGTTTGGAGTCATTTTTACATTATAGCGCCCCTTGTTTGTGAGCGTGATCACGACAGATTACATGCGACGGACGCCGCCGACAGCCCTGGCCCCTAAAGTGCTTCGCACTTAAAATACTCACTAACGAGTCTCGGCGAATCGCGAAAGTTTCCTGGAAGGTGATCGGGGATAATTTCTCTCGCCGGTTTATCTTACGCCTTGCCGAGCCTACAAAACGCCACGTGTTTCAGAGAGTTGAGTTAATTGCGCTATCAAACAAAGCATACCTCTCACGCGCATCCGGTCTACGCGCCGTGGCCTTCACCTGTGTTTCATAAAACACATGTGCGCAAAGGTCCCAGGATCGCGGGGCTGTGTGGGGGCGATAAACTCGGTGGTGGTAGCAGGCGTAACTGCGGGCGACGAGTCTTTACCTGGCGGAATGGTGGTAGATTCGGGGTGGCATCTGCTGCGAAGCTACGTCGTCAGAAGAAGTGCACCCCCCCCCCCCCACTTCACCAAATAAATGTTACGAGGAAGCACAGTAGGTAAACCATTTACATGGTGTATTTACAAAGATTAGCAAGCACTGGCCACCATGGAGCCCAGCTGATGATGATCTAAGGGGGATAGGCCAAGAATCGGGCGGCAGTAGATTCTGTTTGGTTTGGTTTGGTGCCTATAGACATAGCACAACCCACTACGGGGGATTGGCCATGAATCGGGCGGCAGTGGGAAGAAAAATGAAGGATACTTAAATGGGATTTTCTTACTTAAGAATGAGATAATACATGAATTCTAATCGTTCATATTCATTTTCATGCTATAGCATCTTAAAATTTGAAGCAAATATTTTTGTTGTCTTGTGAAAAAAAATTTGCATGACAGTCGCCTTGTTTCCGTTTACAAAATTAAATATGGCATTACATACTTTCTTATAGAGTGTCCTAGTGGCGAAGCCCGCAGATAAAGAATGATAGGTAGAGAACCCAGCTATCATCAAAACAAGGCACGTCGTCATCCTCAGATCAGCCACCGACCTCTTATGGGTACGTCCCAATAAATCCAAGTGCCTACATTATCATCTTCGAATAGCACGTAGCAATATTATGGCGCCATGCTGTCTCATCTGATAAGTTTTGAATATTACTGAATACTAATGTACCCACACCCTCCGGAATCCTTGAGGTATGAATAAATAAATATGAATACACGGCGCGCACAGAATTGTGAGCGCTTCAAGGATTCTGTTGAAAGGTTTCGTTTATATTACTATATTGTGACTGTGTGCTAACCTCTTCCTCCAATGAAGCAAAATTTCACTGCGATAGCAAGTATACGGAAACTCCAGGCACATTCCTGCCACGATCGTGGCACTTTTGCATCGACTATCGCCACCTCAACAACATTACAAAGACACTTACCCGTTACCACGAATCGATGATGCCCTTGATGGCTGTATGGTACCACCTACATCTCTTGTATCGACCTTCGATCTGGCTTGTGGCAGATTTCCTTGGGCCCTATGGACCGAGAAAAACCACTTTTCTAACTCCTGATGGGCTTTACGAGTTCAAAGTCACGCCCTTCGGACTGTGTAATGCCCCAGCCACACTCAAAACCTAATTGGCTGTTTTCCAGTCGTCTTTCTATACCCTTAACGTAAAGCGTGAACAACAATAGTGACAGAGGGCATCTTTGTTTCAATCCTTGGTGAATTCCCACCATTTCATTGCCTTTTCGACCTTCTCATACCACTTGTACTCGGTTGTCTCTGCTTCGTGGGTTCAAGTGGTATACATGCTTGAGTTATTTAGACGATGTGACTGTGTTTTTTCCTACGTTCGATCCACACCCCGAAAGCCTCTCAGTGATTCTTGATGTCTTCCGCCCAACCGGACTTCAGTTCAATACATCGAAGTGGCTTATTGGTCATTGCCGCCTTACAATCCTTGGTCATATCGTGGACGCTGCCGGCGTACAACCTGACCCAGACAAAATTCTAGCCGTGCAAGACTTCCCTGTATCTAAGTATGTGAAAGGCGTTCGCAGCTTTGTGGGGCTCTGGTCTTATTTTCGCCGGTTCGTGCAGAATTTGCAGTGATTGTGAAACCACTCACAGATCTTTTTTAACAAGACGGCCCTTTTAACAAGCGTCCAGCACAGGCCGCGGTTTTCTCTGAGTTTACCAAACTCCTCACAACGCCTCCCATTTTGGCCCACTTCGACCCATCCGCTCCAACTGAAGTCCGCACTGACGCGAGTGGTTACGGGATAGGCGCTGTCTTGGCCCAACGTTAACGTGAATCTAACTGCGTCATCGCTTATGCCAGCAGGTTGCTGTCCACATCGGAGAGAAATTACTCCATTACAGAACGTGAGTGCCTCGCTTTTCTATGGGCAGTTGCAAAATTTCGCCCTTATCTAATTGGCCGACCGCTCACAGTAGTTTCCGACCACCATGCCCTCTGTTGGCTTGCTCTTTGAAAGTTCCTGCAGGCAGACTCACTTGATGCGCCTTGCGCCTGCAAGGGTACAACTACACAGTGGTATATAAGACAGGGAGCCTGTGCAAAGATGCGGATTGTTTCTCCCGCTACCTTGTGGCCGTCTGTGACTCTTCGCGCACTGGATTTCTCGAATGCGTCTTTTTCGTGAGCCAGCTGCTTAACATCGCCGACGAACAGCGTCAGGATGGCCACTTAAGGGAAGTAATTAAGCGCTTGGAATCATCACACAGCGACGCCTCTGTGCGGATGTTCACCCTGAAGGTGAACCTTTTATCGGCATAACATGTACCCTGACGGTCCTGATCTACTCCTAGTTATACCTTCCCACCTACGCTCCACAGTTATTCGTGAGCTTCACGACGCCCCAACCGCTGGCTACTTTGGTGTTACTCGGACACATGACTGCGTGCGCCGTCGCTTCTATTGACCGGACCTAACCCGCTCAGTGCAGCGTTACGCAAGCGCCTGCGAGCTTTGTCAACGGCGAAAAAAACTGTCTACTCTTGCTGCTGGCTATCTTCGTCCCATCGACGTCCATGCTGAGCCCTTCCGTGCAGGGAAGACGAAGAAGAGGAAGAGGAGACGAAGAAGACGAAGAGGAGAGGGAAGACGAAGAAGAAGCCGTTCGATCAGGACCGCACATGGGCTCCCGCCTCTACATCGCTAATCTTCCGGATAATTGACATCGACGCCGCCACAACCAGCATCAATCGACTCCTTACGTCGAGTAGAACACGTGGACACCCAAATCTACACTGTGAGTCCCTTGCTCCACGAATTACCTGACTCTCAACTTCGTAAGCGGCGTCCGCCCAGTTAACCCTAACGACGAGTACGGCCGATCGCCATCTCTTGCCGCACTCGAGACCTAGGCCTTGGAGATCCACTCCGATGAGCCAATGGCCACCAACGACGGTACCGAGATGAATCTCGATCATACACAAATCCCACTTCCTGACGAAGCTGACGGCGGAGACTGGCTCACTGTTAAGTACGGTCGGAAAAAACAACATCAACTCCCACCAATCCCCCTCTTCAACCCCGACACCCATCGGTCTCCCGACTAGCCCGACTCCCACCGCTGCCCCGAAACGACCTCAAGGTCATCATCACTCAACCTTGCCACATGGACCACGCCGCAGGTTGCTGAAGCCATCAAGATGGCATGTCAACACCCCACCACTGAGCACGTACGGACCCTCACAGTAAGAATTGACCCAGTACAAAACATCGCTATTGCTAGCACACCAAATGAAGGGCTAGCTATGAGCATCCGTCACATAACTACAATTCATCTGGGCGGTCGAGAATTTGCGGTCACGGCATACGTGGCGGCACCCGACAGTTCCGCTAAAGGGGTTATTCACGGCATCCCCGCAGGAACTCCCACAGAAGTCCTCCTCAACGGACTATATGCACCTGGTAGAGAAATCTTACACGCCCGGATGCTTGGACAGACCTCCGCGGCAGTGATCACATTCACTGGCAAGACTGTACCCTTCTATGTGCGATATTACAGCGGTGAAGTACGCTGCAAACCATACAGACCAACGACACATGTCTGCCGCATCTGCCACCAAGTAGGCCACCGGACAGATGTATGCCCAACGCCAGAAGTGAACGTGCGCCCCCAGTGTGGTGCACGAAACCCCACTCAGGACCACCCCTGCCAGCCCCGGTGCGCCCTATGCCAGGGGTCCCATCCTACGGCTTCCAAGGAGTGCCCTGATCGACTACAGAAGATACCCCTAGCATCACGAAGGACCAGCCGCCATGACCACTCACGATCGAGGTCTCGGTCACGCTCAGGCCAGCGACGGAAGCGTTCCAGCTCCATGTCTTGCTCCTGCTCGCGGAACCAACAGGGAGTGACCCGGAACCCCAGCGGACCTGCTGCGCCGGGATCACAAACGGTGAGCTGGTCAGCACGGCTCTTCCCCTCTCACACAGCCCCGCAAAACAACACCATCTCACCACATCTGCACCCAGCACCCACCCCACACATTTCTTTCCCCAAACACAATACTGATATTCAACAGCAAATTCTAGCTGAGCTAAAGGCTATCAGAGAGCAGAACAAACGCCTCCACGAAGAAAACAACAAACTTCGCACGCGCATTGCAGAATTATACGCCAGCCGTACCACCAGTCAGGAGTCCGCACCAATAAGCACACCCTCATCACTATCATCTTCGGGGAGTTCTGAACCCATGCTTCTCGCGGAATCAGCAAAACCAACAGAAATCGCGCAAGTCGAGGAGAAAGTCGATGCACTGCAACAGCAGATGCTAGCCATGCAACAAAGTATCCAGCAACTTGCAAATGCAATCGAAGAAACGCGGCTCGCGAAAGATCAGCGACGTAAGAAGGTGAAGACAATGGCACAACAGGAAGTAGAGCAGGGACACCCTGCCGATCCACCCGTAAACCAGGATGAATAGCAAAACCAACCCCAGCAACGAAAACCCACTCTTAATCTGGCAATGGAATTGTCGTAGCTACAAACGCAAGCACGGATCATTGAGACAGTATATAAGTAACGCCAACACGGCACCGAGCGTAATCGCACTGCAGGAAACAGGCACACACCCAACTCAAACCGGCTACAACACACATACTACCACGCCTGAAAGCCGCGTGGCCACACTTACAGCTAAAACGCTCACTACAATACAACACACAGTAGACGGTAGTGACGTCGACCACAACCTAATTGAGATCCTACCCCTCCAAAGAGGCCGAAAGAGCCTTTTCATACTGAACATCTACAGCACACCCAAGCAGAAGCAGGCCAAGTTCGACTACTTGATCACCAAATCGATTACCCTAGCCAAAAACAACAGCCTACTTATAGTAGGCGACTTCAACGCGGCTCACCAGGCATGGGGCTACACGACAGCCACGTCAAAAGGTACTGCACTCCAGTATATGATACAGCAGCACTGTCTCACCATCCTCACTGACCCCACAAACCCCACACGTCTAGGAAACAGCGTCTCCAGAGATACGTGCCCTGACCTCACCCTCACTAAAGGGATACAACAAGCCACCTGGCACAGCACGGAGGAAACCCTGGGCAGTGATCACTGCATCCTTGCCACCACATTGTACATTACACATGCACGCCGCCCGATAAAAAAGATAACACTCACAGATTGGACAGCTTTTCGCAACGAGCGAGCGGATGACTCCTCGAGGGCTATTGCGGATCTCGAACAGTGGGTACGAGAGCTCCAGCAAGATGTAGACAGACATTCAAAACATATCACACTCACCAAAGACATTACGGCAGTAGACCCACACCTTCTTCACTTGTGGGAGGCCCGTCGAGGCCTTGTTAGGAGATGAAAGCGGCAAAAACATAACTGGCAACTGAGACTACGTATAGCGAAACTCACGGCAACCGCTGGAATTTTATGCTGGGGAGCTCACCCGTCAGAATTGGCGACAACTATGCAATAAGTTGCAGGGCACTCTTAGCATGGCCAAAACATGGTCGCTACTACGCCATGTTCTTGACCTCACGCAAAGCAAAGCAGTCAGCCAGCAAACAATTCAACGTCTCCTCCACAACCATCCGGGTTCTGATGACGACATCCTGGAAGAGTTGAGGGTGCGGTACATAGGAGATCTCAAACCCACACAGGGACAACCTCCCACGTACAGCGGAGGCGACAACCACGACCTGGACAAGCCGATCATCATCTCTGAGGTGCAACAAGCAATCCATGCACTCACACGAAACACCACCCCAGGCAGGGACAAAATAAATAACAAGCTCCTGCGCAATATGGATGACGGCACCATTCAATCTCTTACTGACCTATTTAATCATCATTGGGAGGCGGGTACGCTACCAGCGGATTGGAAGCACGCTGACATCATCCTCATTCCAAAGCCAGGCAAACCCTCCAGCTTAGAAAATCTGAGACCAATCTCACTGACTTCATGCCTAGGTAAGCTTCTGGAGCACGATATTCTGAACCGACTTCAACCTTACCTAGAATCCAACGACTTGCTGCCCGAAACGATGTTCGGATTCCGGCCCGACCTTTCTACCCACGACATTCTCCTTCAGCTGAAGGAACAAGTCCTTGAACACATTTCACCACACAACACCGGAGCGATCTTAGCACTAGACCTTAAAGGCGCTTTCGACAATGTGGCTCACAATACCATCCTTACAAACCTAAGTCTTACCAACTGTGGTCGTAATACTTACAACTACGTACGCACCTTTCTAACCAACCGCACGGCCACAGTAAGCATTGGCTCACTCAGAACACCCACGTTACCTACTCTCAACAAAGGAACCCCACAAGGTGCCGTTCTATCACCCACCCTTTTCAACATTGCTATGATGAAGCTACCTGATAAACTCAACGCAATACCAGGAATCATGCACGCAGTATACGCCGATGATATCACTATCTGGACCACCACTGGTTCTGAAGGAGAAAAGCAAGACGCACTCCAACAAGCGACGGACGTCGTCCAGCATTATGCAAGAAGCAGCGGTCTCCGATGCTCCCCCGAGAAGTCGGAACTATTAGTCGTTCGACAGAAATCCCGTAGAAAACTCAATGAAGTACCTCACATTGCACTCACCCTCGACGGCAAAGAAATACCCACTGTAAATCGCGTCCGCATCCTCGGCCTCCATATACAACAGGACGGCGGAGGCGCATACACCATCCAACGTCTCAAGCAGACAACTTTCCAAGTCATGCGAATGGTCAGCCGGATCACCTCCAAACAACACGGCCTGAAAGAAGACGACGTGACCCAGCTCGTCCAGGCCCTGATAATCAGCCGCATCGCCTACGCTGTCCCGTACCTTCCCCTCACTCTCAAAGAGAAAGATGAGCTAGACATACTTCTGCGGAAAGCATACAAGCAAGCGCTCGGCCTACCACCGGGAACAGCCACACTCAAGCTCGAAGCCCTAGGAGTCCATAACACAGTAAGAGAAATCATAGACGCCCACCTCACAAGCCAACGAGAACGCCTAGCCCTCACACCAACAGGCAAGAAGCTCCTAGCGCGCCTAGGCTACCCAACACAGGGCCGAGGCCACGAAAAAAATTCACAGCATATCCACGGGGTGAATGATGATGAGTGGGCGAAGCTCCGGAGGGAATCATCGGATCTCCCGCTTAAGGGGACGCTAGCACAAACGCGTTAGAAACGTGCAGTACTCTCTAGAAAGGGGGAGCGGCCACAGCGTCTTACGCAGCCATTTACACATGCCGGAACGTGCACCGCGTTTGCCGACGCCATCACATGACTGCTGAGAAAGTATACCCCCCGTATTCATAAACGCTCCTCGACTTGAACTTGACTTGCCACCGCTTTGGGCAGCGCGTTCGAAACGCGTTGAAGGTAAGGCGGAGAGGCCACAGCGTCTTACACCAGCTTCTTACACGGGCCGTAACGCGCTAGCACAAACGCGTTAGAAACGCGCTAGAAACGCGGCCTTTCGTTAATGTTGGGTATTTATTGCCATTGTGGTGGGTGTGTCCATGTCCGCTTCGTGGCGTAGTGGGCTAACGCCGCGCGCTCGGAAGCGAGGGGTCCCTGGTTCGATTCCGCGCTACGGACACAACTTCGGAATTTTTTCTCATTTTTCTCAGACTGGATACACACTACTGGTTACACACTACTACTACGACGACGGGGACGGAACGGGTGCCGCTATAAGGAGCTTCGCCCCTAAAATCAATCTATCTGGCCCCCAACATCCGGGAGCATATCAAGGTAGCTGCCATCCCCAGAGGCATGCACCCGGAACATCATGCCGGTCGTCGCAAAGCTCGCGCAAAGACTCTTCAAACAAGGTACGGTAACCTCCCCACCATACTATACACAGATGCCGTGCAGTACCGCCGAAAAGCAGCCATGGCAGTCAGCGTTGTCGACCATAACCTTCAAGAGGTGGTCTCGATGACAGTCCGCACTGCCAACGCCCTCGAAGCAGAGGAGACAGCCATCGCCTTAGCCATCACCTCTAGTCTAACCAAAGAACACAGTCCAATTATTACCGACTCTCAAGCAGCTTGCCGTAGCTATGCCAGAGGCAGAATATCTTCCATCGCCGCCCGACTCCTCAAACAAGCCTCTCAATTACCCGACGTTGAAATAGTATGGACTCCAGGACACGAGTCCCTCCGTGGAAATCAGCGTGCGCACGATGTAGCCCGAGCTCATGCCACCCGGGCGCCACAAGAGAGGGATACGGCCGCATCTATGGAGCTTGTACCTTTACAATACAACACAATATTAGAACACCACAGATTGAACAGACGACAATACCCACCCCCACACAAGACCCTCTCACGCGAAGACGCAGTAGCATGGCGACAATTACAAACCAACACATACCCCCATTTAAGCAGATTACACGCAATACACCCTGCACTGTACTCGTACAAATGCCCCCTTTGTAACGACTACGCTTCCCTATATCACACCACATGGGCATGCCCCAAAATACAGGTAGTCCCGCATATACCCAACCCCACACCCGAGCAGTGGGAGGCCGTGCTGACTACCTCGGACCCTCGTGACCAGCAACAACTGGTGCGGCGGGCCCGGGAGACAGCAAGAGCCGCAGGAGCCCTGGACTGAGGGCACCTCCCAACACAAGCAGGAAGACGCCTGCTTGTTTTTTTTTGTTTTTTTTCTTTAATAAATGTTTTTCTCCTCCTCCTCCTTCCGTGCAGGTTTGGACCTTCTCGGACCCTTTCATACGTACGCTTCAGGAAGCAAGTAGTTGTCGTCGCTACCGATTACGCAACCCGCTACCCAATGACGCGAGCGCTGGCGACCAGCTGTGCTACATACGTGGCGGATTTTCTCTTCCGTGACGTCATGTTAGTAGACAGCAGCCACATCAATTGTTGAACGACTGAGGCAATACCTTCCTGTCGAAAGTAATTCACGATATCCTGCGCTGCTGCTCCCCCCAGCACAAGGTTACCACGTCATACCGTCCCCAAACGAACGGGCTCAACGAGCGCTTGACTCGGACTTTACCAGATATGCTTTCCAAGTACGTGTCGGCTGACCACTGTGATTGGGGCCTTCCACTGCCATACGTGATGTTCGCATAAAATTCCTCCCGCCACAACAATGCTAAATACTCTCGCCTTTACCTTTTGTTCGGACGTGGACCAACTCTACCGTTGGACTCTTTCCTTTCTTCTCCTACAACTTCGACTAGTGAATATGCACGCGACGCCATTTCCCGGGCTGATTACGCGCGGCAGATAGCCCGTAGCAGACTCCCTGCTTCTCAAGACAATCAGAAGTGCCTTTACTACAAAGGACACCGTGACGAACGTTTTTCTCCGGATGCCCTCGTGCTCCTTTGGACCCCTTCCCGACGTGCGGGCCTTTCTGAAAAACTCCTTCCTCCCTACAGGGGCCCATACGGCGTCCTTCGCACGGACACCTGGGCCACTGTATCTTGAACGCCATCTGCGTCGGGGACACAGTTCGCCGTGCGTTATTTTCGCGGCATAGTTCTCGTTGATGCGAGCGGCGGCACGAAGGTCAATTCGCTCGCTGCTGTAGCTGCGCTTACTCACTCCAGCGTTTTGACAGAGAGTTTTCGTGGTCATCGAGTAAGATGTGTTCATGTTTGATCGTGCGCGCGTTACACTATGCTTGCTCATTTAGTTAGTGTGCCTAAGTTTACAAGTTTACACGGACGATAACTCTAATATCCGTACTTCGTAAAGCTGACCACTAATTTGCTACCGCGAAACTGTGACTTTTTTTCTTTGCTTGGTCATTATATTCCGTGGATCATTCTAGGCAAATATAAGATGCAAGATTATTTTGTAAGTCATGTTGGAGTTACATTTTAAAGAAACAATACAGCAGGAGGTCCCAGAGTTTTGAAAATACTGAGAGGGGAACCTCACCTGATTACACAAATACGGCAATTATACAAAAAGAGCAAGCAGCAATGATACGTGGGGACATGTGAGCAATCTAAATAATAATAATTAGGTAAATTGATTAGTTCTAAGAAATGAATTAAAAAGAGTTATGTACTCAGTATATTGTTAATACTAATAAAATCACAAGCAAGTGAAAAAGCAACATAACACTTTATGAATAATCAACTTCACATAATACACAAAACTGATTTCATTTCCTAAATCTCAATTAGCTACACAAAAATTACTAATACTAATATATGACATGTTGGTATTTAATTAGGAAATTTCGTCCAGTCGCTCGATTTCATTACAAAATCTTTCTTGATTCTCCTAGAAAATAAACAAACACTGTGCGACCGTTTCATTTCGAGGGGCAATGAGTTCCATTCTGCTTTGAATGAACCCAGAGCTGTAAACTTGCCCTAATTACTCCGTCTTCTTTATCGGGTTTTGCGTGCCAAAACCAGTTCTCATTATGAGGCACGCTGTAGTGGAGGACTCCGGAATAATTTTGACCACCTGGGGTTCTTTAAGGTGAACTACAACGCAACCGAGTACAGTTGTTATTAGTAAGTTGTTCATGATTAATACATTTGATGTAAACGTCATGTGTGATTAGCATATATGCAATTGCAGTAGACTCTCGTTAGCTCGAACTCTGATATCTCGCATTAACGGATAAGTCGAATTTTTTTCCTTGGTGCGGTGTCAACTCCATGGTCTTTCACCCGTTATCTCGAAACGCCACATCGCCTAACTCCGGTTATCTCAAAACCCAGACTGCGAAAATGCTGAAAAAGGAAGACAGTACCGAAACACCTTTTGTACTTTTTAACGCAGCTCGCCAAAAAGTGACCCCAGAGCCTGTATTTTGTAACGATGCCTTTTCCGATGCTAATGCCTTTTCGTGCTTTTCGCGCTTGGTCAGTGGTCAGAGCGACGGTCCGCTCACGTTATTAATGGGATCAGCCCGCAGTGCGCAATGGATCATAAGGTTAGCATGCAATGAAGCATAACGCATCGCTTAAAAATACCGGACCAGGGGTGATGCACCAAGTTTCTGGTTCGGACGAGTTTTACGCGAGTTTGCTCGATGGGAGTCAGTGAACGGAGAGAGCAAGGAGCGTGCAAGAACAGCAGGCAAAAAGAAATGTCGAGATACAGCTGCGTATGACAACATGAGCGCACCCTGCGCGGCACAGTGCTTCCGCCCTTCAAGCACAGAAGACTTCGCAAAAAAAAACGTGCCAACGCCGAGTATTGTTATCAACGTATTATCGCAGTTTAGCAATACCGTCACTTTCCCGCTGTCTATCTGCACACTTGCTGTGAGCCAATTGCCACGCCTTTCTCGGGCGCGTCAAGGGCATGCCTTCTCTTTTGGGCATTAGCGTTCTATCCTACGTCAAATGCGAACATGCACATGCGGTGCTTTCTTGCACCTACACTTTCCCGCAATATAATGCTTTAAAGTACAACAAATAAAATAACGAACATTTTATTATTGCGATAGCAATTATATAGACACTTCAACCGGATTTCTGCCGTCGCCGTTGCCGTGAGGTTCCGTATAGATAAAATCTTCGCCGCGCGCCGTATGCCCGAGCGGAAGCGTGAGGGGACGCGCGCTATCACGGAGAGCGAACGCACTCAATCTCCCCACGCGCAAGCAAGGAAGCGGGAAGTCAGCGCCGCCGGAGGGAGCGGAGGGAGGGGGGAGCGCACTTCTACTCTGCCAACAACCGGGCTGGTCGCTCGCCCGCACCGTCTCTTATCTCCACACGGCTCTGACCTTTGTATGCGATGCGCATTCGCCGCTCAGTTTCCGTTGAAGCGATAGACCGCACGTACCTTCGTCCGCTGCGGCGTATGCGCTTGCTGCCAGCGTTTTGACAGTCGTTGTCTGCAGTCATTCAGTGTGATCTATTCATGTTTGTTTGTGCACGCTCACACCACGCTTGTTCATTCAGTTCGTAATAGTCGGGCCACATTTTCCAACGCACGCTACACATGCAATGGCCAACAATTCATCCCTCCTCCTGTCTCTCGTGTTATGTGTCCCTTCTCTCTGACGATGCTGGATGGTAAAATGAGCAAAAAACTGTCCTTGATACACCTTCAGGCATCTAGGAGACAAAATTTTGCAAGGACCCCACTTGCGGATCTGTCCAACTTGAAGCCCAAGTTTTCAGTAAGCAGCACCTGTTTGTTCCTTAAACTTTCTTAAATGCGAAGCATTTCTTTCCGGCGGCTCTGTCTGTAGTCACGCGCATGCGCCACACCCCCAAAGCGCATGCGCGTCCCCTCCCCCTCTCTCTCCTCTCCTACGCTCCCCCTTTCTCTCCTCTAGGAATACTCTACGGAGCGGCGCCCGCGTCCCACACCCTCTCAGGGAATGCGCGTCCACTCCCCCTCTCTCTCCTCTCCTTCGCTCCCCCTTTCTCTCCTCTAGGAATTCGGAGCGGCGCGCTCACCTGGTGGTGCGACAGCTGCATACTCCACTGGAGGCACCACGGTTGTTCCGCGGTATGAAAATGACGGAGCGCGCGCGCCTCATTCTCTCTCCTGTGCAGCGCCGCGATGAGCGCTCAGGCCGCTGCCGCGAAACCATCTCCCGCTCAAGCTACATACTCCGCTGGGGGCACCACGGTAGTTCCGCGGTATGAAAATGACGGAGCGCGCGCGCGCCTCATTTTCTCTGCTGTGCAGCGCCGCGATGAGCGTTCGGGCCGCTGCCGCCAAACCATCTCCCGCTCAAGCTAACCATCTCCCCGCTGCTTCGCATCCACACATGGTTCCCTTTAGCGGAAGATGGAGTAATTTTTTTCAAACAACTTTCTTCTCGCTCTGTCTGGGCGGTCGCGAACACGTGCGACGCGGTTGCAGGGGTAGCGTTAAACTGAGACCCTAACAACTAATAAGCCAAATATTGTACAACTACCAGGCCTCACCCAACTTCACAAAGTTCGCTTGAGTACACTACTACCACGCAAATACTCTTAAAGCCCGCATCTGCCACGTACCTCCGACAGCGCATACAAATAACTAGAGCAGACGTGTAGAATGAAAGTGTCGTTTGCTCGGCGCAGTATGTAACACCAAACTAGGGCGTCAATACAACCGTCTGCCTGATCAAACCTCCACCGCAATGCGCAACCTCAATTACTGTAAAGAAACGCGATGTTGCGACGATTATCTTCGCTCTTTTATTCTATTCCCAATCTTTAGGGACTGCCAACGCATAGTATAGATATGTATACGCGCACCGTGTGCTCCGTGAAGCACCGTCCCTGTAGGCGCCAATCGCGTGACGAATATGTCAACAGTTTGACCGGCGCATTCGTAACGCCCCTACCGTTAAGATACACTGGCTAATAGAGTCTCGCGCAATATGGCGTTACCTGGCCACGTGCATTCTGCGCGGTCGGCGCCGTCTGCCAGGACATGTCGCCTTCGCACACGCCGCATCGCGCTATTCTTGCTGCCAGTAAAAAAAAGAACATTTTAGGCGCAAAGGGATAAAATTGTGGGGTCTTAATATTGCGCAAACGCTCACAAAGACAACGAACTTTTGTTTACCAATCACTATTACATAATTTACTGGCAGCGACATCCGTGTAAAGCGTTGTCAGGCTTTCTAGCACCCAGTTTGTATCAATCCGCGCTGCCCCTCGCAATCTCGGAGGGATCGTGAAGCACGCGAGCCGTATTTGCGCCACGATGTCGGCTTCTTAACAGAAGATAGGCAGCTTCTTCCTCTCAGCACCAAAACGCGCATGTGCAAGAACCGAAACTCCACAAGGTATTACATCTCACGCCTGTGCGTGATTCTGTACCCTTCTTGAGCGCAAGTGTAAACTTTGTTGTTTTAACACAGCAAGCTGGGCGCACCCCTAGGAATCATGTTTGTTGTTTTATTCACTTCCTCATTTTGCGCAGCTAGCGGTAGGTGCCTTCCCGGAGTTTCTGTCCCAACAGTGCAGTCATATGACGCAAGAAACATGTTCTGACGTTAAGGCTTGTCCGATAAACTGTGTTGTAAATAGCATCCAGTGGAAGCAACCTAATCCTCGTGACTATCACAGGAACCCTGTCAGTGACATTGCGACCGCCATAGATATCGCCGACGTACAACGACTGCCTGATTGCATTCAGTCTTCCCAGTCATCCACATCGTCCGCAGACTGTTCCGTGCTCACGTTGGTTTCGACGGGAATTCAGGGCGCAGGCTCCTTTCCCAAGCGTATCACCCCTGAAGGAAGCCGAACGCCAGGCCGGGGTACGCTTGTACCCTTTTGAACCAGTTGTCGTCGTCGTCGAACCGCCGTCGAAACCAACGTGAGCACGGAAAAAAGTGGTGTCTGGGCCGCTCCCATGGCGGTCATTTCCCATGTGGCGCCCCAAGCACCTATTGAGGTGGGGGTCTTCAGTGTTGAAGCAATAATACAGTGCCCCACAACTTTAAAATGGGGGTGGAGTCTCAGTGTGCGCATAGAGCCATTACAGATCTGCTGAGGCGACCAGACAGGCGAAAGTAAAAACGTGTTCTCTCATCTAAGCAGAAACGCCTTCGGCGTCGGGGCCAGTTGACCAAACCGGAAGAAGAGTGGATGTGAGCAAGGTAGGCCGCACGCACTTGCTTGTTGGCGGGAGTTCACCGTGGAGCTAACCGAGTAAGGACGAGTCCGTGCCATCCGGTATTGGCTCGGTTCCTTCCCAAAGCTACACGTTTCCAACAAACAACAGGTCCTGCCAGCGTAATTGCTTTGAGAAATTCGCGTGGCTATCCTACGAAAGCCAAGTGCTTTGTCACGAGTGTGCGTCATTTTCCAACGAAAAGGCTGTAGGCCCTTAAGCAGCAGAACCAGATTTTCTGAAGAATGGTTTTAATAACTACAAAAAAGCTCTAGAGAAGTTCTGACAATATGAAAAACGCCACTTCCGCTCAATTATTTGAATCACAATCTGTCTAGGCGGAGGGGTATTCGTGTAACACAGCTCTTATAACACAACAGTGTAGCAAGCCGCAGGAGAAAGCCAGGACGGCACTACGTGTCATTGTAAGCTCTGTGCATTACCTGTGTCACATGGACCGAGCTCTGATTGGGCGCACTTTATACGATAGAAATCTACTACGATTTGCTCGATGAAAGGTCTTGCGATGTTTCAACATTGAGGAAATGCATCACAAAAACTTCGAAGCCATTCCGCCCTGCGAAGATGCATGACTAGCGGAGCTGCAAATAATGTGGTAATTAATGTTCGCAATCACTGATAGGTCGTTTTGAAACCACAGTTGGTCACACGCACGCTAACTAAAGCGAAACAATTTGACCACTAAGTCTCGGCAGAACCGCGCATCCGAGCGTCGTACCACCGCCTTTGCGCCGCAATAATCGCTTCGCGACCTGGGGGGCTTTCCGCTCGAGCCCGCCGCTCTCGCTCACGTCTGCGGTCTCGAAGTTGGGCCTAGTGAGTAGTTTGTTGTTCGGCAGTGCGCACTACACGCGGCCTCCCCATACCAGCGCGCACAACATACTAACTGCCTATTCGGTTCTTTGCGCAGGCGCGGAAGTGCAGCAGATGGCTTGTAAGCAACCACCCGTCACAGCAAATGATCGATGCGCCCTACGACCATTAGCGCTCCCTCGGCGCAGCCAAGCCAAGTAGTTGGCTAAATCAGGAGCTTGGGTAACTGTCAACACAGCATTACGTTCACGCTTTGCGTCATCTCGAACGTTACCGATCACCATTAAATCGCTCTCAATCCACAGTATGACGCATACCGCACAATTGAATTCTAAATGTCTGTCCAGGAAGTTCCTCTGAAATTTCTCATACGAACCCGTGGGCTTGTCCAATTTACTGGCGTGTATCTGCGTCGCTTCGCCGCATTCTCCGCTTTGTGGCACATGTCGAGCTCACCGCATACGGGCAGGTTCTTGGGCACCATCTTGGCTGCTACTCGCTGCCTGTTTCATAGCTGTCCTCTTGTTACGCTAGGTATCACCACATACCTTACTGGTTTACCTCCGCCTCCTCATAGAGGGCGCGTGAGTTTCGAGGCGCGGACATTGAAAAAGTATGGGAGGGTAGACATATACAGCTCCGCTGTAAAAGGGATAAATAGATAGGCAGTGTCGCACAGAACGAGTTAATTGAGATAATGGTCCACACAATACAGCAGTAAATCGTTAGAGACATGGTTTTTAGCCCGCTCTACGGTATAATAGCTGACGGAACAACTGATGTGGTCGGAGAAGAGCAGTTTACCATTTACATGCATTGGACTGACAGGGCACTCAACTTCCATCCATGAAAGCAATATTCTCCTGTACTTCGCGGCAGATACGGCTTATACGCTCTACATCACAATCAAAGATATGATTTTCTGCACTGGCCTTGATTTCCATTACATTCGTGGCCATTGCTTTGACCGGACAGCTGACATGTCTGGCCAACTTTAGCAGTCAAGGAAAAAGATTAGTGATAATGAGCCGAGATGTCTGTATGTGCATTGTAGTAATCATTGCCTAGATCTTGCATTGCAGGAAACTAGTAAGAGCTCCGATAATCAGTGGTAATACTCAGAGTACCATAAGAGACCTTTCCAAAGTGATTATTGAATAAAAAAGGGCAAAATTGTTTATTCGTCTGTTGTTCGTCTCTCAAAAGGGGATCCATGGAGATGAACCAGAGTCAATTCCAAATAGCCTTCTGCCAGTGTCCCCGACGAGCTGGACAGTCAGGGCAAAGTCAATGAAAAGGTTCACTGAGAACTATGTCATGGTGCAAGAAACACTGAGTGAGACCCTTCACGGAATAGGCTCGATGGCAGACAACAGCTAAGCCTTTTTCAAGGGATATTAAATCTTCCTGGGAAAGTTACAAACAATGTTGGGGATAAATATCTCCATAGCTTTATTTGGTTCGCGTGAGGAACTAGCAAGGGCCCTTCAACGCTCAACGTTTCGTGCTGTAGGTGTGAAAAAATGTTGCAGAGAATTTGTGCTTCCGAGGCAATGTCCCACCTGTGGTCTGAACCCGCGTTTCAGGAGTTGTGGAACCCAACTAGCGCTGTTGCAACTCAGCTAGATCTGAAGGAGCCTCGCAGTGGAAGGCCTGCAAAGCCGCCGAGAAGGCTTGAGATGTCTCTTAAGTATCTTTCGCCAGTGGTGCTCGATCCCAAAGCAGCATTGCGCAACCAATACTTTGAGGTGATCGACCGCATTACGAGCGAAATGTGGTGGTGCTTTATTCCGCTTGGCAAGGAGCAACTAGTGAAATTAGAAGGCACGTTGATTGACGCCGCCACTGGAAGACAATTCACGGCTGACGACCTAAACGCGGCATCAGGCGTGCACGCAACTGATTTAGATCTAAGCCGTCTCTCGGCGCAGTTTTTGCCCCTATTAGTGCAACGGATCGCTAGGCCCCAGCGAGGCTCGGGCTCGTACGCTCGCTCTGTCTCTCTCTTGTTGCCGCCGCTGGTGCGGACAGTCGCGTTTCGGTTGCGCGATGTAATAAACGTGTTGTGTTCAAGAAATTATGTCGCCTCGACTAGCCATGCCACGCTAATGTCCCTAGCCTTCCCGTCCAGCCCTAACATCTTCTATTTTGTCGAACGTCAAATCTTCATCACTTCAAAGCATTTCGAAGACTCTGCAGGGTAAATCTGAACAAGTCCATGAGGTGCTAGACCAAGTCATCAAATACATGTAACTTCTTTCTGCTCCTGCACCTGTAGCTTCGGTAGAACGCTCATTCAGCCATTTACGCCTAATGAAACTTTATTTGCGGAACCGCATGAGGCTGAAGAGACTAACAGAGCTTCCCACATTGCACGTTTGCAATGTGATAAAAGAAGACGTGATAAAAGAATTTGTTACAAGGACTGCCGAGCCAACAGCCAGTTTTTGTATTTTAGTCGATCAGTAAGGTTTGGGACTGTCATCATACCTTTGAAGTATGGAGCAGGCTGCATGCACTAAGTATGTGCAGCTTTCCATCTATCTCCTTTCCTTTCTCTGATATTTACCTTTGTCTTGAATTATCGGACGTGAGTCCATAGGCAGGTCGTTTAGAGCCTTATGATGAAGCGGCACTGGCGTCAATAAGCTTGTGCGCATAAATAATTATTTTGCTGCGAGCAATGCGTACCACGGTGTTCCGCACTGCTCTAACCCCGCCCCAATCGAGCTCTCGTGTACACGCACAGAGCAGATCGGAGCGCGGGTTGTAAGCGCACTCTCAAGCAGAAAATAAAAAGACGATGTATATCCTTCAGTTTCGCGTGAGGACAAGGAAGATTGATAACCCATATTTCTCGCTTATAAACCGATGCACTGCTTTATCATTACTTGTACATATTGCAAATGCTGAAATACAGCTGCGGAACATTGATCTTCGTAGCTCTCGCAACTAAAATGTAGAGCTGTTCATTTGTATATCTATTGTGCATGTGTGTAGTGTAAGATAATAAGTATGTATTACCTTGTTTCATAACGTGTAGACCGCCGTGTTTAAACAGCACAGTTTTCATGCAATACTACATTGAAAGCCGGGGACATTAGGTGCGTATACATTTCGTATGCTTATGTTTGTGCGATCCTGGATAGATTGCTTCCCCTCGCTCTTCTAGACTGCATCTGCAGCTGAAGGTAAATAGATGAAAAGGACGAAGTTGCTATTGTTTTCATTGCGTTTTATGCTATATTCCAATCACGTAGTTTCCTATTTCGCGCGCCCTTTGAAACGGAACTTGCTGCATGGATACTTTTGTGAATGAAGATGTGCAAAGCTGAACAGTAATAAATGTCATTCGCTGAAAGTTCAGCTTCAAGTGTTTCTTGTGTGTGTGCACACTTTCTAATATTACCAAATGAAGCACGCGCTAAGTTGTGCTTATAAAATTTATCATGGAGCAATTGACTGCAGTAGCTGTGCAGGCTAAATGTACTACAGTGCAAGAGATGCACGGCAACAAAATGTAACATAAGTAGTTTGAGCGTAACATCTTATTTTTACAAATAAAATATAGAAAGCCGAATTTGGTTCCTATTTTTCATTCAACAAGAAAAAGAACACAAGAAATACAATACAAAATGATGCCATTCCCTCTACTACGCTGTCCATGTGGCAGGGCCCCCCACTCAGACAATACTTCCGGACACTGCTTATGATGGTCCTACGCCAATGATCCTGTGAATGCAATATTCTGGTGTGTTGTGCTCGTTTGTCAACCTGTTCCTGCTACGTGTTGATATTCGTTCAAAGCCCAATACATTGACAAGTCACTTGACCCTACCTGTGGAACTTGCACCACGGGTGCGCCAGTCACAGCGCACCACTTGCTATGGACATGACCTGGCCTGTCCTCACTGCGATAAATCTGCCTTGCTGGGCTGTAGAGCTCAGTCGTCACACTCAATGACTGGATCCTTCCAAGAGGGACTGCTCAACACTGCAGAGTTATATATGACAGCTTGCTCATCTATCTTATAAGAAGCAAAACCATTGACCTAATCTAGGCACCTCACCAAAAAAACACAGGGGTTGCCTTTTCATACATGTATAATTTTCTATTTTTTATGATTTAATAAACGTCTTTCTCTCTTTCTCCGTGTTGATATTCTCTACACTCAGATGCTAACTATGAGGGTCTGAACTTCGGCTCGTACTCCCTACGACCACTGTACTCCAACAGCTTCACCATCACCCAACAAATTGACATATCGGAGTACTCCACATTTCCACCAAACTGTGGCTAGGGTAGGGTAGGCGAGAATAAGGTAAAATATTTTCAAAACGCAAAGGAAGAAGGTAGAGAAGGTGTGACGTGATGACTGGTTGTCCGCGCAAACATTATGCACATCGTTGCAAAACAGTCTACGCGTCTGTGTAACACCCTCGACGGACGACTGCGGGCCTACCACAAGACAAGGAGGAGTCACAAGGAGGAGTACTCACAACGTGAAAACACTAGAGTACGTGTCATACTTTAGCACCCACAGACCCATACTATGTATACTGGGACGAAACGCGTACAAGAAGTTCAGTACAATGCGTTGGCGGGCTAGTTGGTGCGAATCCATAATTACTTGTTTAGCGCAAAAACAACGCACACGTGAAAGACGACAGGACAAGGCGCTACTCTCAACTGACATCATTTTATTGTATCCCTCCTTTATATAGAGCAGAAACAAGAAGAACATGCGCAGTGAACACCATGCGCGGCAACCACCACAACATCTGATCGCCAGAGTCGAAGCTATCGCCTACACACGAAGCTATCGCCTAGACGCCTACACTGTCCGCATAGCAGATCGTATTCAAGACAGGGCTAGCGTGGCTGCGCCATGCACAGCAGTCGCTAGAGTATACAACTGGCCCCGCTGATAACGCGGCTGGAGCGTCACTCCCGTGCGAAGAGCACGCAAATGGTTATGGCCGGAAAAGGCACCGCTGCAAGACTGCGGCCCAGAGATTCCACCTGTCCGTTCCTGTGGGCGGCCTAACTAAGAATAAATGGTTCAGGTCTTACTGCCGCCCTCAATTGGTTACTCCGTCCTCAGCCACTGTATAGCATCGTATAACCACACATGGACATCACGCAATAACCGCACATGGACATCGAGCAATAACCACACAAAATATCATGCGCCCCAATGAAATAACAACTAGCAGATGGCAATCGGCACGCCAAAGCTGACAGCAAAATATGTGAATTTCTATGCATCGCATTACTGTTGTTTTGCATAGCAGTAATTCTTTTACAGTGACTAGAGATGCTTATACAAACTGTGCCCGATGAACTTCTTTTATTGTAGTGAATTTATGGGAGAAGCACTGTAGATACATTGAGGAATGAAATCATATTCATTATCCCGTTTGTATACGAACACAAGCCATGGAAGCACCAAGCTCTTAGGAGTAGTCACAGTTTCGTAACAAGTCTCATGTCCCAAAAAAAGGGGTTAAGTTCTTTCACGTACGCTGTGTTGCTCTGTACCTTGCATAATAAGAATAAATTAGCTTCAAGGGAAACTATGTCGGATATTCTACAAAAACATGGGTTCCGATGGGGTGTACCTCTGAGAACGACATTCACTCTGAGCGTTACGTTCCATGCGCTCACAGGTTCAACAGAGAGGGCAACCTTGCCGACATCACAACGAGGCAGTCCAGCTTCACAAAGTTTCTCATCGAGGACATAAGAAGCACCACAGACTAAGCTCAATTTATTAGTAGCATGCCTTGTCCTTGGAGTGCCATCATCGTTCGAAAGAAGATGTGAAGTATTTGTCTGAAGGAGAGAGAGAGAGAAATCACTTTATTCTGCGACAAAAAAATTAATCGACGCCCTCAGTTCAGGGCGTCGCTTGCGGCGTGCTTCAGCGCTAGGCCGATGAAGTTTGCAAGCAACCGTTGGTCGTGAAGGGTAGCTGCGGCAGTCAGCCACTCGGAGAAAGGGGTAGGTGGGAGGGATAAAGAATTGGGTAAGGGGGGTAGTTTTGGATGGCATTGCTATAGGATATGTGATGTGTTACGAGGATAGACACAGTGGCTACAGTGAAGGAGGTCTTATTTATTTTTTTATTTACAAAATACTGCAGGCCCAAACAAGGGCCCATGCAGGAGGGGTATCAAAAGGTTTACACAAGCAAAAAAAAACATCGAACAAAATTCATTACAGATCATGAAGAAAGGAAAAAAATAATATATACATAAACGTACGTTACACATCAATGAGCACCCTATCGCCGTGAAAACAATTATAAAGATTGCAACTTTAGGGAAAACAGTCCTATGGTTCACGACCAGGAAGAAAGAAAAAAGAAAGAAAAAAAGCAAGAAGAAAACAAAAGAAAGCGCGTCACATTATGACGTTAATGCGTCGAATAAGTTACTGTGCTGTAGCATAGATAGCGGCAAAGCGTTCCAGTCTGTAATGGTTTGCGGAAAAAATGAAAACTTGAATGTATTAGTACGTGTTCTAAATGGTGTTAGCGATTCAGCATGACGATTTCGAGTCAGTCGTGACATCAGAGGTTGGATGTACGGAGCAGGGTCTAATGCGAGATGGTTGTTTTTCAAGTGAAAAAGAAACTTTAGTCTCAGAATTTTGCGACGGAGCTTAAGTTCCTGGATATTATTTTGTTGCATCATAAGAGTTGAGGAGTCCGTCATGCGGTATTTAGAAAAGATAAACCGAATGGATTTACGTTGAATCCTTTCTAGAGCATCAATGTTTTTCTTAGTGTGTAAGTCCCAAATAATACATGCATATTCGAGGGCAGGTCTAATGATTGAATTATAGGCCAACAGCTTGACGGATGGAGGGGCTTGTCGAAGTTTATATCTGAGGAAGCATAGCTTGCGGAAGGCGGATGAGCATATGTTATATACGTGGTTATTCCAACTGAGATTCTTTGTTATTGTTACGCCAAGGTACCTATCTTCGCTGACATCTTTGAGTAGGTGAGATGATAGCATATATGGAAACGAGAAGTAATTTTTCTTTCTGGTTACATTCATGTACACTGTTTTTTCAGAGTTTAGCTTCATACCCCATTCGTTGCACCATTGATAAACGTTACTCACGCATTTGTTTAGAAGCACCTGATCGTCTACGCTATCAATTTTCTTAAACATAACACAATCGTCAGCGAATAGCCTTATTTTGACAGGTTGAGGGATAACATTAACAATGTCATTAATATATATTAAAAAAAGCAATGGTCCTAAAACACTTCCCTGAGGAACACCTGATGTAACCGGAAGTTTGGATGAGCAGTAACCGTTTATATTAACGAACTGTGTGCGATTAGATAAGTAAGCGGAAACCCAATCCACAATAAAACTTGGAAGGCCGATATGTTTAAGTTTGAAAATGAGTTTATCATGAGGAACTAAATCAAAGGCTTTCTTGAAGTCCAAAAAAAAAAATAACATCAATTTGCCCGGATTTATCTAGAATAGATGCGAAAGTATGTATGACTGAGACCAATTGAGTAACAGTGGAAAAACCCTTCCTAAAACCATGTTGAAAAGGGTTTAGTATATTCATATTGTTTAGAAAGTCAGTGATATAGTTGGCTACGATATGCTCAAGAATTTTGCAACAGGACGAAGTGAGAGATATGGGGCGATAATTTGAGACCAGTGACTTATCCCCTGTTTTGAATACTGGCACGATTCGCGCTGTTTTCCAATCGCTGGGAATGCTAGATGAACGTAGGGAAGCACGGAAGATGATTACAAGAAAACTGGCAACCATCTCGGCATATCGACGCAGAAACGCATTTGGGATATTATCAGGGCCTGGTCAAGTTTTAGTTTTTAAATTGAGAAGCATAGACACCACGCCTGATAATGATACGATGTCGGAGTCAGGATGACATGACGTGGTATTGACACATGCGCCATCGCAAGCCTTTGGAAAAACGCTCTGAAAGTAAACATTGAAATGCCAAGCGATGCGTTGCTTATCTGTAACGAGGGTGTCATTATGCATTATTTGATTAATGCCCTCTTTTTTCCGACACAATTGGGACCAAAATTTTTCAGGGGCGGTCTGGATAAAGTTTGGCAGCGTATGTTGAAAATAGGTCTGCTTTGCACGGCTTACAGCTTGGTTGAGTAGTGTCTGATTCGTTCGGATAATGCTGTGTGAGGCCCCGCGCCGTCTTAACCGTTTTAGTTTTCTTTTCTTGTGCAAAATGTCGCGCGTTATCCATGGGTTCTTTTTCTCTGTCTTTTTCGTTTTATTTGGCACAAAGTTATCTATGCAGTACAAACATAACTGTTTAAATTTCTCCCATAGTTCTGAGACATCAGGCCCACCAAAACTGCTGAGGTTAAGATGAAGGTAGTCTAAAATACTTTGATCTTCAGCACGAAAAAAGTTTTTAACAGTCACTGTTTTTGTAGGAGCACTATTACGTGCTTTTAGAGGGCATGAGAACTTCACCATATAGTGATCTGAAAGACCTGGTTCGACTGACACAGAAAAAGTTTCCATACATCGGCTTACAAAAACAAGATCCAATATTGAGGACGAACTGCCTTGAATGCGAGTAGGTTGCTTAACCACTTGCTGCAGGTTCCTACATAACATTAAGTCTAGTACACTCTGAACATGCACGCTATGCTCACGAGAAGCAAAAGGATTGTCCCAATCAACACCAGGAAGGTTGAAATCACCAGCAATAATTATTTTCTCCTGTGCGAAATTCGACATGTGTTCGTATAGATCATGCAAAAACAGCGGAGGTGTATCGGGAGGACGGTACACTGCGAATAGTAATAAAGAAAAGCCACAGCATGATAACTTTGAAGAAATACTTTCATGATTGTCAATCTGTCTTAGAAGAGTTGCTGTAATGCTATGTTTAACCAAGACGGCGACGCCACCCCCTCTTGTATTCCTATCCCGCCGAAAAACTTGGTACGAAGGTGGAAAGATGCTGTTGTCATGAATGTCATCACGGAGCCAAGTTTCCGTGATCACGACGACATGAGGGCTGTATCCCAGAATGATGGTTTCAAGCTGATCACTTCTATTCACAACACTGCGCGCGTTTATACTTAACAGACGCAGCTCTTCAACACATGAAGTTTGCTGTCAATTTTTGCTGGAGGTTCTTTGACGACTAACCAGCTCTACCCTATAATTCGCGTCATCATCCCATGCGTATAGGTCATTGTCTATGCGCAGTTTATCATGCAGAAGAGTGACTTTCTTGCCCTGTTGCTTTTCCATTTTGGCGCTTTGCCATAACAGCTTGCGTTTTGTTAGTGTGTCCGCCGAATAATCATTCTGAATGGAAATTGATGTTCCCTTGAGCTTTCGCGCGTTTCCTAGAACTTCCTGTTTTTCGTTGTAATTTTGAAAGAATACAATCACTGGTCTTTTCTTTCCTGTCTTTCCAATGCGATGTATTCTTGCGACAGAGCAGCATGTTACGTTGAGTCTCTTACAAAAAAGATCTTCAATCACTTTTGTGCGAAGGGCCGTCTCATTTTCACCCCTGTCTTCTTGTATGCTAAAGATAATCAGATTCGAGCGTCTGCTCCTGTCTTCAAGATCTACTACTTTGGCTTGAAGCAACTTTACTGTCTGTTCTAGGCTGTCTACTCGCGAAACGCGCCTTTCCAAATCGCTGAAACGCTCATTAAGGTCAGAAATCATTTTTCCTATGTCACTCTGCTGATTCCTAAGAGTGGCTATCTCAGTGACTAGCTTGTTCTGCACTTCTAGTAGTTGGGTCAATAAAGCTTCCGTGTTAGGACCGGGGTTCATCTCAATGTCCCCACACAATAAAAGTTTACATGCACAAAGAACGTTGCGTGCAATCTCAAGGCACTGGCGTGGGCACGGCAGGACCAGGAGGCCACGGTAGTCGCTTTTGATTGTGCTATAGTTAACACTAACCTGCACAAAGCAGAAGAACGGCTTGTGAGGCCACATTGCGAGGCTCGGTCCGCCGCACCCACTAAAGTCACAGCGATGTAGCATGTCCCTTATGAAGGAATCCGAAGAAGTCACATGGGAGGGAGGCGTAGCTGAGTAAGTATGCCTTGGAGGAGGTGTTTCCGTGCTGGAGTGAGCAGGGTGTTCGTCTGGGCTACTCGGATGAGTGTGCCCTGTGTCCTTGTAATGCCTTGGTGTAGCTTAGGGTATATCCTGCGCTCATCCCTAAATGGGTGCAATTGTGGTGGAGGCGTTGGTGAGATGAATATATTTGGTCGAGGGATGTTGGGAGCCGTGAGTATCAGGCTCCCAACATCCTGGGAAGCTGATTAGCTGGCAAGCTGAATAGCTGTCGCTGACAAAAAACGTCAGGTTCTTGAAATGAAAAAAAAAGACTTAGGAAGAGCAATCTTGGCTTCCAATCGCCTACTCCAGTGATGGCGGCCACGGCTGCGTGTTTTAATTTGTCAAAATTAATTTGTTAATTTGTGCAGCAGCATTTGTAGCTTGGGAAACATTCCTCCTAGTACTCACGAAGCTTTGAGACGAGAAAAAAGTGCCAAGCTAATACACATCGACAATGGGCACCGAATGCAGATGCCTCAGAACGGTTGAACAGGGCATTGTGTCCATAAATTGTATGGAACTGGGTCGCCGTGACATTTGTTCTTTTCTCTTATGTTGAATATTCCTCAATACGGAATAAAAATTTCCATGAGCTTCATTCCTAGCTCTCATATTCTTTTTCCCCGTTACGAACAAATACGCTTCTTCCGTGGCCGTTATTTGAATTTCAGAAACCTTTGTTCCGTTTCTTCAACAATAGCTTCGCCATCGAAACACATTGAAATTCAAGAAAGCTTTTGATATTCGAGTGACATAATCAGATTATCTAACTAAAATTTGTTATTTCTACACCCGTGATTGGAATAAATATTGCTTTAGGAATCGCATTGCTAGCGATGGATAGTTCTCAATTTGCATACAAAAGCACAAATAGGGAGTACCTGAGGATGTCGTTGTATCATGGATATCTTCATGAAATAGAACACATACACAGTACCAACGAGAACCTCGCTTCAAACCGCATACACCAGCCGAGAAGAACATCTGTGCAATCGAATCGATATGTCATCATGTAGACTCAGGGATAGGCGCTGAAGAACTATACAAAACCGCATCTGGTGCATGCTCTATTATAATATACAGGGCGAGAATGAACTGCCAATAGGGTAAACTCTGTATTCGTGTGCCTAGCGCCACGTCTTTCCTTTCGAGAGAATTTATGTTGATTGTGTTCATGGCGCTTTAACCGAAGGTGGAAACGGATAAAACGATATGCGATCGAAACAACCACCAAGAACGAACACCTGGGATGAGGGCTAAACAAGCAGATGTGTCCGACGTGCCCGTTATCGCTGATCGGTTTCACACAAGCGCACGACCTAGGGAAGACATCCGTGATCGATCCGGTTTTCAAAGAGAGAGCGAGAGATGAAAAAAAAAAAAAACTTGAATACGTCTCCGCAAAAGCGACTCAGTAGGAGCACGTGAGACAGCTGTTCAAACACAGACGCAAACACACGCGGCTGTGAAACATATAACCAGCCACCGTGTGCTACGGAAAAATGGGGGGCGCCTGCAAGGTTGCATGTAGGCTAGTAGCTGTGTCTGGTGTGCATATATATTGAACGCCTTTGCGGCGTGCTTTAAAGCTCCCAGTGCACTAGTTCTCTATGCGCTCCACTAGAAAGCGCCATGTCGCTCTGACGACGCAGTTGATCGCACATGCCACCAACGTGTCCCACCTTGTCTTTATTTTGTAAACTTTGACATAATATATGCATGTAACGAGGAGCTGCGGTAGGTACAGCTTCCGGAATTTCTCGTGCAATCGCGCGATCGTCTGCCGCCCAGTATGTCAACGCCTTATATCGACGAGAAGCGGTGAGGTTGGCGATCGTACGCGCATGTGCGCAAAGCACGCAGCAGTGCCAGCGTTTTCATTGCCACGCTGTTTACTTCAGGAAGACACGTGCTCTAGCAAGGTTATCTGCACGATCCTGTTTACGTGAAACGTAGGTGAAGCAGAACACCATGAATGTACGAATAAGATAAAGTATCTGCGATGCACTCTTTCACTTTGTTTTGGTTTTTATGCTGAACCCGCACTAGTGCCATCAAATAAAGATGATGAAATAGTACAAAGGTAATTTATCAGCATATACGAGGTACTGCCGGTGAATGATGGGGCCTCACGGATAACAAAGCCAAGGCGTCTGCAGTCTTCGAGTGAACAGCGGCACAGACGACGCTCACACTTGAGAGTGATTTGTGCGCTTGCGCGTGCTATTCTCGATCTCAATGGTTCTTGTTGTTATAAGGCGCTGACATGCTGCCTATGCAATCGACGTTCGCGCGATATTAATAAACGAACCGGGAGGATGTACGTGTTTGCGCCACACGCTCACCTACACTTTTGACAGCGAAGCTGTATATGTCTAGGTTCTGGCGGATCGCGCTCGCGCACAAAACGATGCGTAGATCAACCATTAGAATTAAGTAGGCCGATCTTAGTGATAGCGCAGAAAGGGTCCAAGCTCAATGGCACATACCCCTGTCATGTGGGCCGATCCTGGTGATAGTGCAACAAGGGTCCAAGCTCAATGGCACATACCCCTGTGGGGTCGGGGACCTGTAACGCGCCCTTAAACTATCCTTGTCACACGGGGCGCCCTAAGAGACAAAACAATGAGCCGGAGCAATGAACGGTGTTCCCCAAACGCTAGTCTATGACATGACGATGCGCGTCGAAACGTCAGTGATAAAACCTAATAGCCTACCAACCAATATCTGTGTCTCATTCTCTCTTGACATAACCATTTCCCTAGCGACTTCATCAGTAGCCCGTTGGACTCGGTATGGGTAAGAGACGTGTCGCTCACTCCGAAGAGGAAGAGCGCACCTTGAAGGAGCGCCGGCGCGCTATAGACAACAACGGCACCGCCGAGTGGCGCTGGCGCGCTGGCATGAGCGCCGCATGCGGCGAAAAATCTCAACGAGCGGGTGTACACCCTCTCCTGTCTCTCCTTCACACCGCCTCGATTGCCTGCTGCACTGAACGTGTTTGCGCAGGTCTCATAGCGCGCACGTGCACGATGTTCACGCTTAGATCGGCTTTCAAGAAGATCTGTGCGGTGGACTAACTATTTTCGCGGCTGCAATGTGGCGAAAGGGCAGCTTCTGATTAGCCATGTAGTTGACGCTGTGCAGTTCGTCGGAGACGACATCGTCCTCGCCAAGGGGCAGTGCGTTTCGCAAGTCAAGGACGACGTTGTTTACGACGTGGAGTTACAGGTAAGCACAATGTTCCGCACATTCATAATTACACTCCTGTTTTGTTTCGATTGCTGTGTGTACGGCGCACTCCCGATTTTGGTCTCAGGGGCTCCTAATTAAATACATAAAAAGGAGAAATCGGTTTTCTCGGCAACTACTGCACCAAATGTGATGAGGTTTGTTGCAACTGCGATACCTGTTCTTGGCGCAGAGCTACGTGTTTGTAAACTTCGTGCTTCTATTTTTCGCAAACTTGCATATTGCCGCACTTGTACCTTATTCATCGAAGTACAGGCGCGGAAATATTTAATTTTTTTTTAAATTCAGGCCCTTAATCTAAATTCCGTTTGCAACACATTTCATTAAAATTGATTCAGGGGTTATCTCAGAAAAGCGTTTCCGCGTTCTACATGTACTTAAATAAGCGGCATCGGAGTTGGGCCCGAGATAAAGCTACCTCATAAGCGTCCCTGACGCAGTGACAGCTTTTAGTTGAGATAGTTAACCTTACTCGTACCCATCCAAGCGCATATGCGATACGCCGTCAGTTAGCCTGTCATTTTTTCGGTAACGTATGGCACACATCGGTATCATGATTCCGTATGTGCTATTTTACGGTCACACTTCTTTTTCGCGAACTTGATTGATAGCCCAGTCACACAGTGCACTTTCGATAGCGATCAAGTTCTTCAATCGGGATTGGTTAATTTGCGCCATCAGCGGGAAAGAGCTAATGGCTGTCGAGAAATTTTATCTTGGTCGCGATCGAAAGTGGACCGCGTAACAGGGCTATGACTGCTCACACAGTAAGAGCTAGTTCACTGTGTCTTTGTGCTAGAAAATTAATATGCGTACAACAACGGCCAATGCATGTTTCCTTTTTCGCAGCTGTCATGGTCGTGCCCCCTGAAACGAGAGCTTCGCATTTCCTGCGGCAAGTGCACTTGCAATGCTGGTGTACGGGGTCAGTGCAAGCATGCAGTGGCCGTATGCCTCTACAACAACAGCTATGAGGAGGACAGCTGCACAAGCCGACCTCAGCAGTGGGGAAAGCCCAGCGCAAAGCCCCGGATGCAGAGATCACAACACTTATCAGAAGTGGTGCCTCGTAAGTTTGCTGCATGACAACATTCACCAGCAATGTGGCGCAACATAAAAATACCTTTGCGCACAGTAGGAAAAAGGCTCTGACTAGAGAGTACAAACACGTTACTGACCTATAATTGGGAATATAATTTAGTTTTTGGGTAATTTAGAACATTTCTTTTGCTATGCTCAGTCTAGTCAGACCTTAAGGTATCTTAGTGTTGAGTTTTATAATAATAAACTGACTTTATGTACACATCAAAATTGGAACCAAAATGTGTCAATATATGCTACCTGTTGTCTCTTAATCTGTGCACCAGGTAAGAAATCAACAGCTCCAGACATCAAAATTTTGCCAAGAACAACACTGATGAGCTACCCCGAGGTTGACTGCCCCCTAAAGGAAGTACTCGAGTTGATGCAGCTCAGTGCTGATGAGCTTACTTGCAGAGAGGTTCTCGACACTGTTGTTGAGCAGGTATCAAAGGCCGCAGAGAAAGACACCCTTGAGAAACTTCTCAAACAAATGTCACACCGGCCTGTGCACCATCTTCTGAATGTGATGGAGGATGGGACAACCCAGAAAAGAGATTTTTTGGTGGAAATGAAAAGTGATCACAGAGAAAAGTATCAAGAAAAGGTCACTCTTGAGCAAAATCCATGTCAATTAGCTTTATTGACACAAGGGCAATCAAGCTGTACACGGTATGTAAGGAATTAAATTTTAGAGTTGGAGTGCACACAATGGGCTGGAGTGACATATTTCATGTTTCACAATATGCAGATGGCATCAGGAGAGGAGGCTTCGCATCAGCAGTACCAAAGCACACCTGATTCGGACAAAAAGGGATGACAAAGGGCTTCAGAAAGCTGCTCAGCAACTCCTGAAATCCAGCTCCTACAAGAGTGCTGCCATGTGCTATGGTGCGTTTTTCACTTCACAATACCGAAATGGAAAGAATAATTTTGGCCTTGGCTAGTCTGAAGTGCCTTTATTGGGTTATACACAAAACCATTAGTACTGATTTTGTATTGTACTGTCAAAATATATCATTGCAGGAATTACAACTGAAGGCACAGCACGAGAGGACCTGGAGAGAAGGCTTGGAACAAGAATTGTGCAGGTAGGACTCCTTCCTTTTATGTAAAGCACTGAAGGCGCACAAATTATATTCTGCATATAGCGTTATTCCCAAACCTCATTGTCATATCTGTATTCTCTAGACTGGACTGGTGGTTCTTCCTGAGCAACCTTAGCTGTGCTGCAGCCCCGACGGACTTGTACAGCTGGCTAATGAGACTGTCCTGATTGAAATCAAGTGCATGTATAAATTCAAGGATGCACCATTTATCAGATACGAAGAACGGTATTGTGAGCTTCCATATTTGATATTCATTGATGACATAATTGAATTATGAAAGTCACATCAATACTACACTCAGTTGCAGGTCCAAATGTATGTTCTTAATTTGCAGAAAGCTTTGCTCTTTGTGTACAGTCAAGATCAGTGTGTAATAGTGGCTGTAAAGAGGGATGAAACGTTTTTGTGGGAGCTCATCCCTAAAATGGAGTATTTTTATTTCAAATTCTTTGTGCCTGCTCTGTTTTATATTATTTTAACTGTTTCCATTGCGTGAGTTTTCCTTTTTAGGTCCACAATTTTAAAGAGGTATTCTGTGAAGTATTGCTGGCATCATGTCCGCAAAATGTTTATGTTCTCACAATGTGATATTTTCAGTTCGCTTTAAAAAATGCTTAGGGTATATGCACTTTAAAAGTTGGAATGTTCTAAAGTACAGTCATTTGTTTTCAGAGATTCGAAAGTGCAGTGCCTTTATTTTAATTTGTATGTGTGGTGTGTTTAGTCTACAAGCAATATTTTAGTGCTACGCAATTCTGGATGAAACATGCATTTATTTATTTCTGTCATGTGTGATGTTTTTTGGTTTGCTGCATGCTGGTAGACGAAGTGTGATAGTGTGTTTTCTATTGTCACTACCTACGAGTTGGCATGGGCCATGCCTGAGTTTTGAAAATGTGAATACAGTGCCTTCATAAAGATTTGTGAGTCTAGTCTACATACAATATAGTTGTGTCACACTGTCCTGTAGAAAACTTTAGTATTTATTTTATAATTTCTGATGTTTATAAGGTGTACAGCATCCATATAGTGCTTAGGTCTACATTAATACCGGTTGAGATGGAGTGGCTATGCCACAGCTTTGAAAATATGAATACAGTGTCTCCAATATGGTAACGTGTCTAGCCTACATGCAATGTTTAGTGGCCTCACGTGGCAGGAGAAAACATGTTCAGTTATCTATTTTATTATTTGTGGTATTTTAAAAGTTTATACCTGGTTGGACCATCCAGGTATAAAAACTCGAATAATATGTGTTTATGCTTATGTTACTACCTGTTCAGTGGGCCAAAGCTTTGAAAATGAAAGTACAGTGCCTGTTTGATTTTACTATGTATCTAGTCTATATTCAATATTTTATTGCTGTTTTGGACAGCGCAGTTGCTTTTGTATGCTATGTCTTAATGCAATTTTAATGTTTCTGAATGTACTTACCTTTATGCGTTTAGTTTGAAATATGTGAAATCAATAAAAATGAGGTGTCATGAATTTATGTGAAATCAATAAAAATGTGGTGACATGAACTTATGATGCTGGGCAACATACCATGCTTACATGCAGTATTTTTAGTGCAAATATGTGGTTGCGGATGCCATTTTACATTTGCTACCTGCGCGTGGCATAGTTTTATTAATCAAGTCACATAAACATTTGCTTTTGTCTTACAAATCACATTACTACACATATTTAGCATTGCAAGAATGCACTGTGCTTGGAATTCTACAGGTTATAGCATTTCATAAAACGTTCTTTCCTATGACAAAAATAAAAACGTAGAGCCAATTATCCCATTGTTTGTCTATTCTAGAAGCTTGCCAATACCTGAAAAACAATACATCAAGGAACACGCAATGTGATTTTCAAGAGGGTTAAGAGGATAGCAGATGACAAGCTGGCTAGTTTTGTTCAATGTCCACCTCGGGGTTCGAGGTACAATATCTGGCAGCGGTTAGAGAAGGACAGGGTGACTGCACTGGTAAATGAAATCTTTATTGAAGGCATAAGCCATATATATGCAAACAAAAACAATTGTGTATACAGTAGAGATATAGTAATATTGCAGGGCACAACAACCTAACTCAATCATGCTGTGCACCCAGCACACAACTAAAAACGCCTCACAGATGAATGAACTACATGAGACATCGTTGAAAATTTAGAAACGGAAATGTGCCGGTGCATTACGATGCCACGTTTGTGGCTTTATACTCACCTAGGGAAAAAATGGAGCTGAGCAGGCCATGTATTGCGTAGGATGGATAACCGGTGGAGCATTAGAGTTACAGAATAGATACCAAGAGAAGGAAGCGCAGTCGAGGATGGCAGAAAACTAGGTGGGGCGATGAAGTTAGGAAATTTTCAGGCCGCAAGTTGGAATCAGCTAGTGCAAGACATGGGTAATTGGAGATCACAGGGAAAGGCCTTCGTCCTGCAGTGGACATAAATATAGGCTAATGACGATGATGACTCCACTAGCATGTGTGCAAGACATAACACTGGTAATCTTGATTTATGTGGTAAATTCCCTTTGCATGCAAAACTCGCTTGCGAAGTATTACAAACCATGCACTCATTCTTTCTTTCGAATTATTGGTGGCTGCATGTTGACCAAGGCAGCACATACCGAGAACACTTTGTCCATGTGCGGCACCAAATTCAAGGGAACTGTGTTGCGCAGGATCCTGTATACTTTCAGTCTGCGAATAACCCGCTCGACATGGATACGCACAGATGCAATTTTATATGTTGCATCCATGTCTTCTTGAGAAAGTTGGCCACCTCCCGAATTAAAGGGAGGCATCAAAATGACACCACCTTTGTCCTTCACGTCTGTCCAGATACGCAGAAAACCTTTATCGCTCAAGATAATGTCGCCTTCTTGTACACGGTTCAGAAAACCATAGTCCTGGGTAATAAAGGAATCAGTCTGATGCCCACCATATACCGCTGACATGAAGGCTATCATTCCGTTTGGAATTATACCAACAAGGACCTTCAATGAATAGCCTCCCTTGTAATTAGAGTAGAGTATGTGCTGGCAGTTGGACTTTGATGACATTTCAGCTCGAACTTCTGTGCAGTCGACAATAAATGTACAATCTGGGTAATCATCTTTGAATGGCTGTGGCATGCAATGCTTGATGATAGCACTCGGTGGCACAAATATCCACTCCTTCAAGGATGCGCTAAGTATGTCGAGTGTTTTTATAAATGAACTGGATGCAGCTGATGCAGCCATTCCGGAAATCACAGCTAAATCACTGAAGCTTATCCCAAGCTTAAGCTTGGCCAAGAAAAGACAAAGCTTGTCCTCACGGGTCAAGTCTGTGCTTCAGTAGCTGGGCTGTGGCAGAACATTGAGCAAAAGACTAAAGACCTGTATGGTGACTCCGCATATATCTCGCAAAGCAGTCTCCTTTTGCTTAAGTGTCTCAAATTCAAAGAATTCACACTTCATCTTCCAGCTTGCATCAGTCCCAGTGACCTACAAAAGCAACAGAAAACATTTCAAATACTGCCTTAATAAGCAAATTTTTTAGAAACTTCTAAGTGACTATTTTAAGAACAATGTAGCCAGTCTAGCCAGCCTATGCACAGAGTGATACAGCTATCTTGAAGCGCAGATCATGTTCAGAAATGTCTTCATAGCTGGTCAATCTGTTATGCCTTTGACCATATGGTCGCTAAGCGCAAATAATGAAGGAGGGACGAGGTCAAGGGGAGCGCCAACTTTCGACTGTTTATTCATTTCTTGTTTCATTTATAATCTATGCACAGACATGATCAGCATACAGAAAAAACATCATACGCGCATCGTGCAAATCACAGCCATTTATCAAAAAAAATTTTCCGCTTGCAAGAGAGAAACTGATGTATCACTGATATATGATGGCCCACGTGCCTTAATATGAGAGGCCTCTAACTTAAACTCGCGTGCCGTGGCCTCCTTGCTTTTACCCAGAATCTGCACTTTATCCAGACGTGGCTCGCAATAATACAAACACCAGTGGCACGGTCGCTGTCAGCCTGGCAACGGAGGGCTGTAACTACACGTGGGCACCGCTTGCGGACAGCTGGGGGTCAGACCATTTTCCTCTCCTGCTCAACCCGTTCAGAGGCAAGACCGCTAGGAGTAGGGAGTGCCTCACTGTCGACTGGAGGGCCTTTCGCAAGCACTGCCAGAAAGATGCTGACTCCGGGACCTTTCTCCAGCTGGTAGCAGACAGTGCAAAAGCGGCCACCATCCTTTCCACGGCTCAGGTGGGCCAGCCAGTCCCGGACATCCAGCACCTAAAACTGCGAGCCGCGAGGCGCCGCGCAGAGCGCATAGCACTGCGCACCTCTCGACCGGAACACTGGACAGCGTTCCGCCGTGTAGACACCGTCTGCAGGCGTCATGCTCGGCGACGCCGAAATCAGAGCTGGCAGGGCGTTTGCTGTTCCATCAACCGCTCTCTCAGCGTACCACAAGCCTGGCGCCTCCTGACGTCACTCCTGTTGGCGCCCCGTGCACATCGCCAGGTACTGTCCGTAGCGGTCCACATGGGCGTCAGCGCAGGTAACCTGGCCGAGCTTCTCGCGGACCAGTTCGCGGCCAGACCCCCAGCCCTGCAGGCACCACCTCCAGAGGCAGCCGCCCTATCAATCCCATCCTGCCATCATGCGGACTGGGTGGCTGCACAAATACAGGCACTGTGCAGCGAACCAATCCGCGTGTACGAGTTGAAGGCGGCACTCGATCAGACCAGGCGACGCAGTACTCCGGGAGCTGACAGAATCACATTCCAAATGCTGCGCAACTTGGCTGATGCCGAGAAGGAGCGGCTCCTCGAGCGTTTCAACACCATCTGGGACACTGGTGTCTTCCCGGAGAGCTGGGTGGTTGCAGTGGTGACACCAATCTTGAAATCCCGGAAGCCTGCCATAGCCCTATTCTCATATAGGCCGGTGTCCCTCACTTCAGCCGCCTGCAAGGCGATGGAAAGGGTGGCACAGGCACGCCTAGAATGGATTGCGGCCCAACTCCAGTACTTCCCGGAGCAGCAGTCAGGCTTCAGGTGCCAACGCTGCACGGCACACTCTACATCCGATGTGGTGGCCACCCTGGAGGATGCCAAAGCCACGGTGGACGTGGCAATGTTGGTGCTTCTGGACGTCAAGAGTGCCTTTGACGGACTTCCACACGCGTTCATCGAGGCCTGCCTAGACCGCCTCGGCCTGAGCGGCTGCCTCAGACGCTCCATTTCCGCATTCCTGACCGACAGAACCTTCCGGGTGCGCGTTGGACAGGAACTCAGCGAGCCCAGGGATATCACGACTGGCGTCCCACAGGGATCGATGCCCTTTCCTGTTCAACATGGCTCTCACGGGCCTACCCGCATCTCTCCCGGTGGACCCACGATTCCCTGTTCGCTGCTCCATTTATGCCGACGACGTGGCACTCTGGACCCGGGGGCCGAGGAAGTTCATGCCATTCATTCGGTTCTCGCTACAACGGGCACTAGATGCGGTGACCGAATTCCTTGGTAGCATAGGCCTCACCGTCTCCACAGCCAAGACCGAGGCCATGCTGATTCATCCACTGGCCTCAGCTCGATGCTACACAAAGCAGCTGAAGATTGCTGGCCGTGCCCTACCTTGGCAGCAAATGGTCACTTACCTGGGGCTCGCCATTGACCACCGGCTCACGTGGATTCCTGCAGCCAAAGCCGCCACTACCAAGGTGCGCCGCGTCCAAGGAGCTGTCAGCAAGCTGCAGCAACATGGCCGTGGCTGCAACACAAAGTGGGCGCTGCGGCTGAACCAGGCCGCAGCAACGTCCGTGCTCTTGTATGCCCTTCCATTGGTCAACCTCACACCGGCCAGGAGAGAGCAGCTGGAGGGTCTGCACAGAGGTGCTATTAGGAGTATCCTAGGGCTCCCAAAGTATTCACCGGTCGCTGCAACGCTGGCAGAGGCTGGTGAATGGCCACTCTCGCTGAGGATGCTTGAACGCGCCCTGGGGCACATTGACCACCTTCATCGTGCTCCGGATGGCGGAGACCTGCTGGCTAGACTCCACAGCCAGCCGTCCTCACGGATGGGAGGTCTGTGCCAGCTGTACGAGCAGATGATCACGGACCCTCCTGTGACAATCGTGCTGCCTCCACCACACCATCGACGAGCGGACGTCCACCTCTCGCTTAGTGGAGCGCATAAACGACAGACACCAGCTGCAGCACTGCAACAGGCTGCAGCCTGCAAACTCCACGAGGATCTGGAAGGAAGTCTGCTGGTCTACACAGATGGATCAGTCCTGGCGAACGGATCGGCCGCTGCAGCCTGCACCATCCCGGCTAGGGTGGTCCACAGACAATGTCGGATCCCCTTTGCCGCGAGCTCCACCGCGGCAGAACTAGCAGGGCTTCACCTAGCCGCCGATGTCCTGGCTGAGGACCCTCCTGGGCAACCGGTGGCAGTGCTCTGCGACTCGAAGCCAGCGCTCCAGAGCCTAATCAACCACCGCCGATCAGGGCTTACGGGGGCCCTGCTCAGCTCGAAGTTCTCGGCATTGGCTGCCGCGGGGGTCACCATCTCATTTCATTGGCTGACTTCCCATGTGGGAATAGCCGGTAATGAGGCAGCGGATACCCTCGCCAAAACCGCCCACCATCCTGAAGTGCCGCTCACACGAGCAGTCGCTTCCTCAGATTTTTCAAGGCAGCGCCTGAAAAAACTGCTCACAATCGTCCACCCGGATGCCAGAGTGGCAAATAGGGAGCACGCTGCGCCGTGCTCCCTATTGGGCAGCAGAAATAAGCGTCACTTTCTTCTTCAATAAAATCACTACTACTACTACTACTACTACTGCCTATTTATATAAGAGGCTCCGGCAACAGTCGCTAACGCCGCACGCATTTTGCGCGAACGCGGGCAAAACGCCGACGGCGTCGACAACAGTTCTGCGTGTTGCCGGTGCTGCTGCATGTCAAAGTTTATACAGCTCATAAAGCTACTACCATTACTCCGTATAGCTCTCTACAAATTTGCTATCGCAATTGATGCTTCGCCTTTCAGGTGAAACTGCGACAACTTTTTTGACAAGTTGGCTTACAGGCTGCACTTCACGTGTACTTGCCGCTGCTCTTGGCTTCACACAATCAGCACAAATATGAGTAGGTAGGCTGTTTAGCAAACATGCATGCAGTAAGCTGCACTTTCAGGCCATATTTATTAATTCTATACTTGTAATGATAATTTTAAGAAAATAAAGTTGCTTATAAGTGGCTATTCTTCATGGGCGTAGGAGGTCGTATATAAAGGCCCACGTCATTGATCGGTGTAGCAAGCCCATGCATTATTGTTGCTTCATTAACAATGGTACGTCATGGGATAAAATATTCTTACATACATCTGTGCTTCAATAAGAGTCGCAAGTGGTGGCTGCATGACGGGCGAGAACTTCGTTTTAGTGGCGATAAATGATGCCTATCACCACATTTTGTACGAATTCAGGCAAGTTAATGCAACAGGCATGGTGATGTGACCTACCATATGAAGGCATTAGCTATAAAGTGTTATGAAATCATCGGCCATGTCGGTCACCAAAAGGCAGCTTTTACCCATTATGAGAGTGATCTAAATATTTTTATTACTAGGAATAGTTACTTCAATGTGTTCATACGAGGTCTGCCTATAGATAAATTACTGCTACAACCATTATGATGTAACCCAAGACCACAGTATGAGATAAACCCAGCAAATGTGTAGTGATGACCTTACCTTGTCACATTGTTCGGTGTGAGAAACTTGAGTTGATGGCTCAGACGCGTTTGTTGTTGACAGGATGATGATCAGGTCTCCTAGGCATTCTGGCTCTGTTTGGCATGCCTGCGGGGTTTGCAAAAATAAAAGAGACTCAATTATTTAACACAATGCTCAATGTAGGCAGCTTGAGCGAAATCACAGGTAAACACAAAAACAAATTCGATATTTCAAAAACGTATGCTTACAGCATCAGCCTGTGTAACTGGATGAGCCTGTCCTAGTCTTTCAGAAGGTACTGCCGAAGGCTGAGGGTCATCATCACTGATGGGTGCAAGAGGCATCTCTGGTGATTCCGAATCACTTAGAAGTGTGTCATCGAAGCCCAGGCAAGCAGTGGTATCTTGATTTTGCATTCCTGGATCAACTTGAGTACTCTGCGGCACAGCCTGCTCCGCAGAATTTGTTCTGGCTCCCCTTGCAAAACGCCGTTTCCGCCTAAGAAAAATAAAAGAGTGTGACACTGGTTACATCAAGCGATTCATTGCGAGGTTTATGTTTCGTCTGTCCTTTCATCAGCTGTATGTGTAGTAGCGTGCGGCAGCCCAGTAGCCGAGCAGCCATACTCAAAGAAACAGCCGTGGCAGGTGCAGAACAAGGTGTATGCGTTTATTCGGTTGACACACTTTTATAGGCAGCGGTTGCTTATCCGCGGCTGATATCAGGGCCCGCGATAACGCAGTGGCGCGTCAGCGCTTGACGTTATCACATTCCTCCCCCCCCCCCCCCCAGATCATAGTCTTTATTAATTGGCTCCAGTGACGGAAATCGCGGGAGGCATATCGGTCTGGTGGTTTGCGGGCACGCTGGCTTCTGCGCAGGGCCGGTGTTGTGCAGCGATGCCTTTAAAGTAATAATGCCTTTTCGCGCTTATCGCGCTTTGTCAGTGGTCAGAGCGACGGTCCGCTCGCGTTATCAACGTTGATATCGTGAGCGGACCGTCGCTCTGACCATTCACAAAGCGCGATAAGCGCAAAAAGTCATTATTACTTTAAAGGCATCGCTACAAAATACCGGCCCAGGGTTGACGGGGAGACGGAAGATGCATCCGCTTGCGTCCGAGGATGTTCGTTGTCCGCAGCGGGCAGTTGCAATTCCTGCCCGTCTGGTGGTGGCGGGTCCGGGGTTGTTGCGTCATCCGGAAGGGGAGGTAATGCCGTGTCCGCCTCATGATGCGCCTGCTGGGGTGCGGTGTGGGCGGCCTCCTGATGACGTACAAGGTCCGTGGTCCCGGGTGGTCTCGAGGCCTCTGCCCCAATGTCACATCCTGCATATTGGAAACAACTGCGTGAGCGCAAATGGTCAACATGAACGTGCCGGGCTGTGTTCTGAGTCTCTACCAGATAGGTCACAGGGCTGACTAGCCGCACTACACGCCCTTCCGTCCATGAAACCTTCTCGTGCCTGACCGTCTTCACGTATACCCAGTCTCCTTCCATGAATAAACGGAAAGTCGATCTCCGTCGGTCTTGCTGCCGTTTTACCACTTCTTGCTTGGTCTGCATGTAATCCCGAAACGATGGCCTCAGTAATGACAGTTTCGTGCGCGGCATTCGTTTCAGAAACAGTTCGGCCGGGCACTTGCCTGTTGTCTTGTTTGGTGTTGTCCGATACGCCAGCAAGAAATCGTCCAGTCTCGACCGCATTGGTCTGCAGTTACCTCCTTTCTTGTCGTGCATCAACTGCTTGCGAAGGCTCCTCTTAACAGTTTGCACCAACCTTTCAGCAGCCCCGTTGGATTCCGGATGGTATGGCGGGCTGTACGTGCGTCGGATGCCACAGGCATCGAGGAAATCCTGGAACTCCTGCGACGAAAACTGAGGGCCATTATCAGAAATCAGTTCAGGAAATCCGTAAGCAGCAAACAGACTACGCAAACGCTCGATAGTCTTCGTGGCTGTAGTTGTACGCATAGGAAACACTTCGATCCACTTTGAAAACGAGTCTACGCACAAGAGGAATGTAGTTTTTTCAAAGTAAAAAAAAATCCACATGCACTCTCTGCCAGCAGCGGGCGGGAAACGGCCATGGCTCGAGAGGAGAGCGGGGAGCACTGTTTTGCATCTCTTGGCAAATGCTGCACATTTTACCGCTATTTCTATGTCTTTGTTTAGTCCTGGCCACCATAGCAGGCTACGTGCGAGCATCTTCATGCATGACGCCCCAGGGTGTTCTGCGTGCAACAGTCCCAATACCGCGTCGTGCAACTTTGTTGGCACAATAACACGACTTCCCCCATGTGACGCATCCTGCTTCCAGTGATAGCTCCGCGCGTCTGTTATAGTACGGTACAAGTTCAGTGTCTTTGGCTTGTGCTGGCCATCCTTCCAATGTATATCGGTAGACCTTGCTGAGCGTCGCGTCATACTTGCTCGCTTTATCAACATCCTTAGCCCTCAGTGGCGTAGTCTCAAAGACAGAGGGTATCGGTCTCATCCTTCTTGGTTTCACTTGAAATAGGCAGTCTGGACAGCGCGTCTGCAACTTCCATTTGAGCTCACTTTCGATATCTCAATTCGTAATAAGAAGCCAAGATTAAAGCCCATCGTTGCATGCGAGCAGCCGCCAAAGATGGAACCTGCTTGCGTGGCCCTAAGATGCCTATCAATGGTTGATGGTCCGTGAACAACGTGAATTCCCGGCCATATACGTAGCGATGAAACTTCTTGAGGGCAAAGATTATCGCCAGCGCCTCTCGTTCAATCTGGGCATAGCCACGCTCAGCTTGCGATAGCGTCCTGGACGCAAAAGCAACAGGTTTTTCTATACCATTTGGAAGTATGCGGAAAAGAACCGCGCCGAGCCCATACTGCAAAGCATCACAGCTTATAGCCAAGGGCTGCTTCGGATCATAGTAAGCAAGTAACGGAATGGTCGAGAGCAAGTTCTTCGTTTCTCAAAACGCGAGGACACACTCGCCTGTCCAATTCCAACGCTTGCCCTTCTTCAGGAGCTCGTAGAGCGGCGCAGCAACGGTCGGCAAGTTCGACAGGAACTTGGAGTAGAATGTTACCATTCCAAGGAAAGATTTCAGCTCCGTAGTATTCGTGGGCTCGGGTGCATCCTTAATCGCCCTTACCTTCGATCCCAGTGGCTTGATTCCCTCCGCTGAAATTCCGTGGCCCATGTAGACTTCGCTGCAAAAGAGCTTGCATTTTTCCATGCGCAGCATCACATTGTGATCCTGTAACCGTGTCAACACCTCTTCCAGTTTTTGCCGACATTCATTCGCATTCGAACCTCCAATGGTGACATCATCAATGTAGCACCCTACTTGAGGGATACTTTTTAGAAGACCGTCCATGAGCGACTGGAATATGGCAGGAGCACTTGCGATGCCGTAAGGAAGCCTCTGGTATTGGTAAAGACCTTGGTGTGTGTTTACAGTTAAAATCGCCTTCGCATGTTCCTTAAGCTCCACTTGTTGGTAAGCGGTAGCAAGGTCAAGAACACAGAATACCGCTGAGCCTGCTAACATTGCGAACAAATCTTCTGGCAAAGGAAGAGGGTAATGCTCAGTCAGAAGCACCGGGTTCACCATGACCTTGTAGTCACCGCACAACCGCACTTCTGCACTTCCATCTTTAGGTATCACCACCAAAGGAGTTGCCCAATCACTTCTTGGGACCTTTTTTTTTAATACCCAGTCTGTTCTAAGGCGTCCAGTTCCTCGGATACAACTCGCCTCAACGCAAAAGGGACGGAACGGGCCTTGCAAAATACTGGCTTGCTGTTTGGCTTCAAATGAACTTGTGCTTTGTAGCCCGTTATCAATCCAATCTGTGGTGAAAACACGGCCTCAAATTTCTTGTTTATTTCATTCACGTCATCGTCTTGCTGTAAAGCTTGAACTTCCTGTCAGTTCAATTTAAGCTTTCTCAGCCAGTTACGACCAAGCAGACATGGCAACTCTCGTCCACAGTCATCTATTATCAGCACAGGTAAAATCTCAGTTTGATCACATGCTCGACTCACACGTTCACCGATCCTACGACCGGCACCAGTTTCCCTGTGTATGTCCTTAAAGGGCAACTCCGGCGATTTTTTGACCGTGTCGAGCTAATAAAATATTTAGCTTCCCGAGATCCTTCTGTGACGCACCTGATAGGAGAATTGTACCGCAAATTCGAAAATAATTTTAAATAAGCAGAAAAGCGCAAAAACGAAACCGAAACCTGAGCAAGCAGCCGAGTGCACGAACCTCTGCCTGTGACGTCACGAATGTATCCCCGGCGGGGAAGGCGCGCAACGCACGCCGGTCTCGCCCGCGGGGCGAACGAAACCGGCGAAGAGCAGACGCTCAGCTTATTCGTGACCGCGCCGGACTTTCGGGGACCTTCGGGTTACATTGCAAGCTGCACCACCTATTCGGATCTGTCAAACAGTGACAGTTATGATTCAGACGAATTCAATAGCCACGAATCGCCGTCCTCCACCACTAAAGCCAGCACCCATGCGCAACATACCGCGCTGCGACATGAGGACCAAGGGTAGCCCTAACCACTGATATACGCGCTGCTTGCTATTTTAGGTGTTTTACCCCTCTCAGGGAACCGCTTCGCCTGCTCACTGTAAAATGTGGAGCACGACTTTCCGCATTTGTATCCCACAAGAACGCCGCTGACAGTCCAAAGCGCCGACCGGTGCATTTGTTTACATCTGCAGGTACAGCGACCACTCGTACGTCGTTCGCTTGAGATACCCGCTCATCGGTGACATCAATTAATGTCAGAACATATCAAAACACGTAGATATTGTGCATATAAGCACCGTTACATCACTCTGGGTCGCGCTGATACGTGCGACCAGACACCTTCGGAAACAGCGATCGGGAGACCGTATAGTAGGCAAGCGTTGTGCAGCCTGCTTATCATTCTTCGTATTCTCTTCATGCACACAATTGGTGTTCCGTAAACTAGACATAGATTGGGACATTGCGCGTATGATCGTTCATTTAGAGACTGTATAGTTTTCTCGCGGAAACGCCGATGTCATGAAGTATGACATCGTTGGCAGCTGAACGAGATGGTTGTTTACGCATGCTGTATCGAAGGGGCCTCCGCTTGCTGCCCATTTGGGATACGAGGCAAACAGTGCACCTCGTAAGCTAAATAATTAGTTAGCATAGCAATAGGCAATAATACACCCATGGATTTGCGTAGTCATATTTCATTTAGGGAAGCGCCGGCGAGTGCATGCGACTGGCCGCATTCGAAAACGGCAACGTATGCGGATGTTGATCGCGCGTCGTGTTGTCGCTTCTAGCTTTTTGTGTGTGCACTGTACGAAATGAGGAATGGTTTATTTCAAATCCGTATGGTCAAAACTGTACAGAAGCAGCTTTCCTCATCCTAATAGCTTAATTAGCTTCATATCAGTGGGTCTGGTCCGCCAGCAGCAGACGCACGAACTCGGCCACTGTGATAGGCCTAACCTCGGCCGAACGCGATCGGCATCGGCTCAAACTGTGTTTGCGGATGGCGAGGGCTGAAGTTCGTGCAGCCAACAACGCAACACCGCTTGCCACCCCGCATCACTTGCCCATCCACATGGATTCCATGTGGATGCAACTTCTCGCGACAGCAACATCTCACGCCAAGCACTAGCTCACGATCGTCGACTCCTGCACGCTCTCGTCGCTGTCGTCTGCATTATCCCGGCATGCTCTGCGTGGACTATTCCTGACGTCATACACAATGTGGCCTATAACTGAGGAGGAGGTAATGTAGGGTGCTCGAGGCAATAAATTAAATTCATTTGTAAAAAACCTGTGCAACTCACAAGCCTGCTTTTTTTAGGACATGGCGGATGTATTCAGAGGAACAGACCCAGCGAATTTCATCGACATCCGTTGACATCGAAAAATCGCCGGAGTTGCCCTTTAAAGGAACAGTCGCTTTCTTGACCGTCAAGTGTGGAAACTTGCCCTGAAAAACAGACTTGGGCATGACGGCGACGGAAGCCCCTGTGTCAATTTGCATTCTTATGGCTTGTTCTTCCATGTGAACAGTGACATAGTAGGCAGACTTATTTATTGTCATACTGTATATTTCTTGATCTCCGTCGGAATCGTCTTCCCGGCAATCGACTGCATTCAGCGCCTTCGGTCTGCCTGTGCTCTGTCTACACTTTATGCACAAGTGACCTTGCTCACCGCAATTGTGGCACTTGTACTTGCGATACCGGCAACTTTCGGGCGCCTGACGTTCACTGCAACGGAAGCACTCTAGGGGTTCAGTCTTGACCCGATAGCTTTCCTTAGCACGATTGCCCTTCCTCAGAACATCAACTTCTAGCCCTGTCGGCCTTTGCGATCTACCTTGGGGCTCTTCTAATTTAATTTGTTGAGTTTGTGTAGAAGCTAGTTCACGATTCAACGCGATTTTGCATGCCTCTTCGCATGTCAGCTGTTCAGCTGCAAACAGCTCACGTTGAGTGTCGGCACAGCGTAGCCCGGCGACAAGCCTATCTCTAAGCGCTTCGTCGAGAAATTTCTCAAAATCGCAACTTCTAGCTAGGTGCTTCAGCTGAACAATAAATTCGGCTACTGTCTCTTGCTCAAGTTGCACTCTTCGGTTAAATCGGCACCTTTCCGCGATCACGGCCTTTCGGGGACTGTAGTGGGTTTTCAACAGAGTCGTGACCTCGTCATACGTTCTGCTGGCTGGGGAGTGAGGTATTAGCAGGTTCTTCAATACTTCATACACTCGAGGTCCCACTACAGTCAAGAAAACAGCTAGTTTCTTGCCTTCAGCCACATAATTTGCCAAGACGTAAAGCTCAAATCTTTCCAAATAGGACTCGAAGCTCTCACTCTTTTTATCAAAATTATCAATTTTTCCCACCTTCGCCATTGCAACGCCGGCCAGGCTGTCGTCGTCTTCAGCAGCAACAGAAGAAGCAAGTGGCCAGCCGCCGTGATCCCATCCTCGTCGCCAGTAGATGTAGTAGCGTGCGGCAGCCGAGTAGCCGAGCAGCCGTACTCAAAGAAAGAGCCGTGGCAGGTGCAGAACATGGTGTGTGCGTCTATTCGGTTGACGCACTTTTATAGGCAGCGGTTGCTTATCCGCCGCTGATATCAGGACACGCGATAACGCCGTGGCGCGTCAGCGCTTGACGTTATCACAGTATGGTAATCAACTTTTAGCATATCTATCACAGATACTTTACCACGGTGACACAGCCGCAGGTGAGTGAGTGAGTACGGACTTTATTTAGGTCCTGAGGAGAAAGAATTAAAGCGGGGCCGGAGGCCCCGCCAATCTATCCGGTGGCTCCACCCAGGTCGGGGCCGGTAGACATAGTCCTTCGGCGACGGCCCGGGCCCTCTGGACAGCCTTGAGCTGAGCGATGAGCTCTGTACTTCTGAGCGCTGAGTCCCAGGAGGACTGGTCAGGAAAGTCCGTGCCCGCGTTGGCAGGGCACAGCCAGAGCATGTGTTCGAAGTTGTTGTATTCGTGGCCGCAGTGTGGGCATGCAGTAGGAAAGTCTGGATTGATCCTGCTTAGTGTTGTTGGTGTGATGTATGTCCTAGTCTGCAACTGTCTGTAAGTGACGGCCTGTGCTTTCTTGAGCTTTTGGTGAGGAGGAGGAAAAATTCTTCGTGCTAACCTATGATTTGAAGTGATTTCGTGGTATGATACAAGCGGGTCTTTGTTGTCTAAATCCCTCCAGGCTGGGTTGAAGCGAGGGGGCGGACCGCAGACGCGGAATGTGAGTTCTCGCGCCAGTTGCTGTGCCCGCTCATTCGGATTACAGTCAGGAGGTCCGGAAATGTTGCCCATGTGGGCCGGGAACCATGTGATGTGTGGGGACGTGAGGTTATCTCCTCCCGTTTCTTGGAAGATTTTGTTGACCACCCTAGCTGCTTTCCTAGAGACGAGGGCCGCCGAGAAGGTTCTGATGGCTGTTCTTGAGTCCGAGTAAATGACGGAGGCTTCTTTGCAGCTTCGAAGGGCCACCGCGATGGCCATTTCTTCTGCTTCGTGAGTGAAGTTGGTAACCACCGTGGCTGCGTTGACGAGTGATCCATGGGCGTCCACCACAGAGACCGCGTATGCGCCTCGATTCCAATATCTGGCCGCGTCAACGAAGAGGACTTGCGTTTCGTTACGATTAATGTTGCCAAGGATTGCCTTCGCTCTCGCTTTTCTCCGCCCTTCGTTGTGGGTCGGGTGTATGTTTCTTGGGATTGCATCAACGGTTATTGACCTCTTGGCATTTATGCATAGTTGCGACTTCTCTGGTGGCATGAAGAGGGGCTGTATGTCTGCTTCTAGTAATATCTCGATGCCCGCCTTTGTGAGTGAGAGCCGACTAATTTGGGCGTTTCGCTGTGCTTCAAAGAGTTCTGTTGCCGTGTTGTGTAGCCCCAATTGAAGGAGTCGTTCCGTACTAGTGTTTCTAGGGAGGCTTAGGACCTTTTTCAATCCTGTTCTGATTAGTGTGTCGATTTTGTTCAGCTCCGTCTTCTTCCAGTTGAGGAAGGGAGCGGCGTAAGTTACGTGGCGGATGAGGAAAGCGTGAAATGCTTTCATGAGGTTGTCCTCTTTCAATCCGTCCCTTTTGCTAGCGACCCGTGATATGACCCTGGTGAAATTGTGGGTGCTCTTTGTGATGCGTTTTAGTGCCTCCGCGTTGTCATTGCTGTAAGCCCCAATGACCATGCCCAGGACCTTAATTGTGTTACACCTGGGGATGTTTCCTCCGTCCCTGGTGTGTAGGTAAACGGGGAGGAAGCTAAGGGGCTGTCTCTGCCTGGGGCCTTGTTTGCAAAGGAGGAGCTCTGATTTGCTGGGGGAGAGCTTCAGTCCCGTGTTTGTAAGGAAAGCTTCCGTGGTGTCCAGCGCTTGCTGTAGGTTCTGCTCCAGAGTGCCTAGCGGGCCGCTCGTGGACCAAATGGTGATGTCGTCCGCGTAAATCGCGTGCCCTACCCCCGAGACTTTCGAGAGTTTGTTTGCGAGATCATGCATTGCGATGTTGAAAAGAAGCGGCGAAAGCACTGACCCTTGCGGGGTGCCGATGTTACCTGGCATGTGCTTTCTGCTTCTGATTTGTCCGACGTTTATGGTTGCCGTTCGGTTATCCAAAAACGATCTTACAAAATTGTGGAAATTTACTCCGAGATCTAAAGTGGAGATTTCGTTGAGGATGTGTTCGTGCCTGACCGTATCGAAGGCCTTTGATAGGTCGAGCGCCAGGATGCCTTTTACATCCTTGGATTTGTTGTCTATGACGGCGCTCCTGATGAGTAGCATGGCGTCTTGCGTGGATAGGGATTTTCTGAAGCCTATAAGATTGTGGCGGAATAGACCGTTTTCTTCAATGTGCTCTCCAATTCTATTGTGGATGGCATGTTCCGCGACCTTCCCGAGGCACGACGTAAGGGAGATGGGCCTCAGATTCTCTACATGGAGTGGTTTTCCGGGTTTGGGGATGAGGACTACATTGGCAGTTCGCCATTCGTCCGGCACCCGGCCTTCAGCCCATACCTCGTTAATTTTGCTCGCAATAATTTGTATGGCTTTGTCATCTAGATTTCTGAGTAGTTTGTTTGTTATTCCGTCTGGGCCGGGGGCCGAGCGACCGTTTAGGTCGTGAAGGGCGTGCACAATCTCCGAAATTTCGAAAGGACGATCCAGCGAGAGTTGAGGTTTCCCCTTATACTCGCGTGTCGGGTCGTCCCACGGTACAGATTTGTGCTCTGCCGGCAGATAGATGTCTGCCAGGGTGTCAGCAAAGTCCCGCGGATTCGTGCCTTCTTTCGTATGAAGATGAATGAGCCTTTCGATCGTTAGTCGGGCATTACTCTTGGTCGGTTTGTTGCTGTCGGTGAAGAGGTTCTTGAGAAGGCTCCACTTGCTGCCCCTTCTCATTTTACCGTCCGCCTCATTACAAACCTCGTCCCATTGCTGCGCATTCAACTTTCTAGAGTGTTCTTCGATCTCTTTGTTGATTTTCGTTAATTTAGACCTCAGCCTCCTGTTTAGCTTCTGCTGTTTCCATCTTTGTCTTAGCGCGTTCTTGGCCTCCAGGAGGTGTGCGAGTCTGGAGTCCATGGCTGGTACCTCTAGGTCCACGCTTATTTCTTTAGTGGCGTTGGCCACTGTAATTTTCAAATTTTCTAGTTGGTCCTCGAAGATTTCTACTTGTCTGTCCTCATTAGCCCTCATTCTTCTGAATAGATCCCAGTCGACGTAGGTGTACGTCTTGGGAGGAGTGGGTGTGATGCGGACCTTGATTTCCAGGATGTAATGGTCACTTCCAAGGTCCTCTTGCAGGTTGTCCCACGACCCCTCAGCGTTTCCGAGGAACGTCAGGTCCGGGGTGGTGTCCCTCTGAACCGAGTTGCCTCTGCGCGACGGGAACCTTGAGTCCGTGATGAGTTGCATGCTTAGGGTGTCCGCGCACTCGGCAAGGTTAATCCCCTTCCTGTCATTGGTGGCGTAGCCCCAGACGGTGTTGTGCGCGTTGAAGTCTCCGGCAACGATCAGCGGCCTGTCCTTTGCTTGCGACGCGGCTGATGTGAGAAGTTTGTTAAAGTTCCTGAGTCTGTCAGTCGGGGAACTGTAGACGTTTAGTATGTAAAGGTTGGTCTTTAGGGCCCGACTGGGAATTATTTCTGTGAGCATGGATTCCAGGCCTTTCTTGTATGTCGGGGTGCCCCTTTCCACAAAGCTGACGTCTTTGCGGATGAGAGTGGCAATGCCCCTGGCTTGTTTGAACTCGGGGTCCAGGGTCGGCCTGGAAACCCTGTACCCCGAGAAGGACATGTTTTGAATGTTCTTTTCCACCCCGCACTCTTGTAGGATGATGACGTGTGGCTTTTCTTTACATGATCTGACGAATTGCGTTAGGTTAGCTTTCTTTTTGTTGAATGAGTTACAGTTCCATTGCCAGATCTTGAAAAATTGTGGTGCGTTATCCATTGTAATGGTTTGGCATGGCCCCATTTATGCTCGGCTCACTCATTGGACCTGGTGGCCTGGAGGGTACGGGCGGGGCAGGTGGGGGTCCCAGAGCAGACATGGGCCCTGGGTCCGGCGTGGGGATGATTTTCGTGGTTTTGGGATGAGCGATTGGTCTTTCTAGGCGGTCGAGTCTGCCGCAGATTTGCGTGAGTGCCTCCTTAATTTCAGTAATTACCGATTGAAATGCGTTGTACTTGCTCTTCTTGCTGCGCTTCTTAGCTTTGTTGTCACTAACGGAGGCGTTAGAAGGAGCCTCGCTGGCATCAGACATAAGCGTGTCCACGTCGGATGTATCGTCATCGGTTTGGATGACGACGGCCCTGCGTTTGTTTGTGTTGCACGGTGCAATAACGGACCCGGAAGATTGAGGGATGGGTGTCGGTGTGTTGTTTAAGATACGGCCTTCTAGCCTAGCTAGGGTTGCCCTGAGTTCAGCTAGTTCCTGTTTGAGTGCTTTGTTTTCCCGCTCTAGCGTGTGTATTCGCGGGTCTGGCACGTGCTCTGACTTTGCCTTACCTTGCTTGGAAGTTGGCGGTGCAGAGCCGTTGTTGCTGACCATGTCGGCCCAGATCATTTTCTTGCCGGGCCGCGTGGAGCTGGATCTGGACCGGGATCGGCCCCTGGAGCGGGAGCGCCTTCTAGATTGGGAGCGCCCTCTGGATTGGGAGCGCCCTCTGGATTGAGAGCGCCCTCTGGAGTGGGAGCGCCCTCTGGAGTGAGAGCGCCCTCTGGAGTGGGAGCGCTGCTCGGGGATGGAGCCACCTGCCGGCTCCTTCTGCATGGCCACTGGGTCGTTGACCTTGTCAGGGTTGGCTTCTCTGCCGGAGCGGTTTCGTCTTCTTCTCATTCGTCTTCGCACGACGTATGGAATGTGAAATCTTTCACTACATGAACGCATGGACATCAATCCGGAAGACTTCGATGGAGCTGGGTGGACCACCGCCCTAGGCGCCAGGCGACGACGGGATCCGGCAAAGAGCGCGGCGGCCGCTGCTGCCGCGACGAAGGCAAGCACGGCGACGAAGAACGGTTTCAACGCCCGCTCCTGCTCGACAGTTCAGAGGTGAAGATATGTAGATATTGCCAAGGGGTGGGGAACGTGCAGGGGGGGGGGGGGATACTGGGCATTCTATCCTCGAGAAAATTTCCTGTCTACAAAATTCTATTCTCGAGAAAATTTTCTGCACGGCCCAGCTTTTTAGGCACGGTTGTTCTTGTGCACCGAGGCAAAAATTGCATTATGACATCTTCTGGTTTGAAATCTAGCTGCGTGGACTGTCTCGATTGTGTTTTAACGACCGTACTCGCTGAACTCCAGCGACTATGCGGGCTGAAGTAAGTAAAGTAAGTACTGCACAGTTTCTATTTTTTGCCTTACTTAACTATCAAGGACGCGCGCGGTTCAAATTCTCGCAGGGCACGGAGGCGAAATGATTGAAAACGCGCACTGAATCCTGTGCACCCCAGGCCATCATACCTCTGCGCCACTTCTGTACATGTGCTTACTGAGAATGACTGAAAAATAAAGTTTCGTCTCTTCCAGCACTTGTCATGTCTATTTAAAGTGCCTGCATAAACACACAGTGGCATCGTGTGCTTGCTGCTGTGGTGGTACAGCTTACACGAAGCTACCCGATGCATGCAAGCAACGCGTTAAAAAAATCAAAATATAGCCATAATATAGCCTCCGGGACGAGCACTCGCACGAAGCAATCTTGGAGGCCGTGCACATTTTCTAATGGCCAGAAGATAGCTTTCGAGATTAGTTTTGCTGCAGTCGCAAGCTCTGAGTCTGCGTAGATTCCACACACCCTCTAGGTGCGCTGCGAACCAAATCGGCCGCAGGAGCCTATGGAAGTGTCCGCTCTTATCCTTGTATGTTACTCTATGGGGCAACCGCTAAGCCGGCATCGAGAGTGCGGCTAAGGTGTCCTCAATAGTGCTAGTTCAATGAGACGCTTTTGACGGAATGTTGTTGCAGGCTTTGCTAGCCTACACCAACCGCAGACGTCGTTTACGGCGAAAGCATCGTTGTTGTTAACACCCTCCTCCTCGTCCATATCTTCAGCTGGTTCTGGCGTCACATTCACAATATTACTGTCCCCTTCTATGTTTGCTGCACTCTCAACTGCACCAAGAGCATCGTACAAGCGAAAAAACGGCTTCCCTTTGAAGAAGAACTCTTTATCGATCTTGGAACACAACTAAAAAAAACAAAAAGCGCCGATTTGTAACTGCTAACACCCACTGTACTTTATATAGTACACCAAACTTCGAATGCGTCTTCTGTTCTTTGAAATGAAGTCGCAGTTTCGACATTTTGCTTGTAACATGCTCAACATATGTGCGAAGTACTGTCAAAAGCACTAAGCAAATGTATAAAGCAGTGGGGAAGAAATAAATGAAAAGCGAGTATCCATCCCAGTTTGTCTCGAGTCCATAGTTTTGCTGGAATTGGCATGAATTTTTCAGATATTGATTAAACAGTAAATTTTACCCTGTGTTCGGGGTGTGCGGGCGCGCCCTCTGGGGACAAGAAACAGAAATAGCCAGAAGGAAATATTCAGCTGTTCAAGAGGTAGGAATGCGAAACTAAGTGTACAAGTTCTAGTACAGTGGGCGCTAATGAGTTAAGATACCACATTACCTGAATTATTATAATAAATAATAATATTATATATATTTAGATATCAGTAATCGCTCCTATCAAGCGGATGTGCGATTTCTTATATTGCTCACAACTGTATACATCTGGACAGTGATTTCACGACTTCAACCTCAGGCCGAAGGAAATGTTAACTTTGAGAAAGGGCATTTCAGAAGGCCCTGATTTAGGAAAATCAATGCTAATACAAGCGATATGTCAGACTTATAGTAATACTCCTTGGGATGCGCTGTTTAGCTCGTATATATCGAGGTCAAACGGGATGGAGTCATGAACGCGTAACCAGTGTTGGAGACGGTCACTGTGCGGTTGCGGGTGAGCAGTGTCTAAGCATGTAATAAATATAGATTATGCGAAGCCTCGTGCTTTCCTTCGCCACACAATTCGTTCCGTGGCTCTGTCACTGCGACGTGTTCGTCCCCTCCCCCTTTTTTTTTTGTCCAGCGCAATCCTCGAGTAAAAGCTAAGTGAATAATATGCTAAAAATACTGAACCCCTCCGTTATGCAATTTCGCCTTCAGGGAGAGTAATTGAGCCGCTGCTGTTGCCTTCTGAAAGACCGGCTCCAGACGTCGTAATGAGAGAACTAGCACACTCTTCCATGTTCTCGAGCAATCAAAACTTCAAGAAAGCGAATAATAAAATGAAACTGGAGCGAAGTATTCGCGAGCAGGTTTTACAAGCTTAGAGCCAGCACGCTTTGTAAGTTGGAGAAAGCCGAACAATCATGTAGCTACTATCTGTATATATTATAGTTGCCGAAACATATTGCTTGAGCACACAGAAATATTCATCCTCTCAAAAGTATTTAATGACAGAACAAATGATGTGAATAATCTCAAGTACAGTTTCATGATATGCCTTCAGGAACACCAAAATGCAGTGTAATAAAAAAGAAGTATTATCGTACATCTATGTTGCTGTAGTTAATAAAATAAGCTAGTAAAATATGGATATACTTCCTTGCTCTTAGATGACGATGAATGGAACCCCTCCCTTTTTTTCTCTCCTCTTAGACTCAATTAACAAACACAAACACACCATTCCCTATTACATTTCCAGACCTGTTGAATCGTTTCTCTGCCATACGCACGTACATGCTTTTTTGTGCTGTCAGACTGTACTTTTAGGGAATCAAAGGACAACATTCGGCAGATATCTGCCTGGTTGGAGACAACTGAAATAAAGAGAAGGAAAACTCCAACCAAAATTTATTTTAAACACCCAACGTTTTAGAGCCTGATTGAGATGGCGTGATGCGTGGAAGTACTTATATGCGTATTTGGCCCTTTGGCAGGCGCGCAGACACGTTTCGTAGACCTTGAAAGTAAACGGCGGCAACTGTTTCTCACGAACGATTGATGTTACCCGGCGTCTTCTGCATGTGCAGAATTCCAAAAGGCGCCATCGCCGGTGGTTGTTTTCTATCTCCAAGGTGACAGCGCCGTCAGGGGCTAAACTGGTGATCAAAAATGACAGACTATTAGGCGGCGGCAACTACGGAATATCGTGCACATTTTCGTGGACGAAATTAGCCATTTTCTTGCAGCACGTTAGTCATTGGTAGGCCGTTGTTTCGTCAGCACAGTACTTGCGCATGGCGCTTGTCTGTTTACATCTTTTTCGTCGCGGACGTCTTTGTGAAAAGAAGAACAAACTGTGGACATAAAACGCGCGTGAAGAAACACTCGTATGAAGCGGCTTCACACAGAGAGGGGCGAAATCCATGTTGGTGGGCTAGTAGTGCTTTCGCACTAAAAGCTCGCAGTGTACTGCCACAGCACTGCGTTCTCTGTTTAGGATGACGAAGCGCATTATTGCGTTGACGAATTCTTTCGAGGCAGTGTCTTTAGAATCGCCAATGTGTCCTTCCTGTCGAACAGGTTTTAATGGTCTCGTTATTTCCTAGCTAAGCCAGCTTCGGCTAGTGTAGCACACGTCTGACGAAGCTGACACGCCTTTGCGCTTGTAGTCTTTACGGGACAGCGAGTTGAATACGTTTTCTGCATCACACGGAGGCCTTAGAACAGCATAGGAAATACCTGACCGTCTTTTTGACTGATATAACCTCTGGCGTATTACGAACATAAGCCTTCTGTCACCAGTAAACGACAATACACAACTTTCAGAAATGCATATATTATCATTTGATAACGACCGTTGTTGCGAATGAGCGGTGACATCGATGTAGTCGGGATTAGAAACAAAGACGTTAATTGGGCCGTTAACCTATTCCTTTTTTTCTGCATTGTCTGTCATTAGGGTACGTTTAAACGCTGGCTGCCCCTTAACATGGTTAATACGAAGCTTTACGAGTTCTGAAGTTTGCAACTGGATATATATTCAATGATGAAACTGCATGGCTCTTTCTCTATGTTAATTGTTGCAGATTATAAATTCCGTGAAAAGAATGCTAACTGTTAACTGTATAGCTTGCTCGTTAAAGTCGTTTTTTTTTCTCGCTAGGAGCGCTTATGCGTCTCTGTTCATAAAGCTTTAACTGCTCATGCAGCACCGAGAGACAGGGTGATTTGAAAAGTGGAGAAATAACTAAAGTGATAACCCAAAGTCTTCGTCGCTTTCCTCTTCATGCCATCTATGCCAGTTTCAACCAGATTTCTTGCGCCCCTCACCGTGCATCGTGATAATGGCCGCTCTTACTTCGTGCTCAAGGGGTTAATAAATCACATTAAACACGTACATAACTACGCATCTCGCTTAGGCGAACGAGAACTCCAACGAACGCTGTTCGAAAACTGAGCTGCCACACATGATCTTGATTTTTGCAGAGCGTTTGATGTCCTCTGTGCTGGGTGGGCACTTCGATGTAACGTTGTGAAGTGCTTATCTTTATTCCGCTATCTGGAAGAACTGGGGCATAGCTGTCGGCTTATAAAGTCATTCTCAATATCATACACTAAAAGAAAAAAGACAGCATTTCTAGTGTTCATACCATTTTGAAAGAAAATGCTTGTGAAACGTAAATTCTGTCCAAACTTCTTTTTTGTAAACCCAATGAACAAATAACTTACTGCATTGCTTTAGTTTGGCACTCGTAAAGGCAACTTAACGACGCGTTATGACGATGTAGAGAATGTCATATATTAGAAACTGGAAAGAAATGATAAAACGGCACCCATCTGAGATGTAGATAGGCACCAGAACCAACCCTAGTTGACTGTTGCCGCTGAACGGTGTGCAAACTGCAGCAGTATTGCACTTGGAGAATGCCGTCAGCTATTTGTCGAGAGAAGGTTGGAACTGTTCGGCATCAGGTAGCCATCATTGTGACGGTGAGGCCGCCTGGGAGGCGAGAAATAGTATGGATAGAGGCGCGTTATGTGTCTTCGTGATAGAGGTGTGTCTTCGTGGGCGCAGGCTTAAATCTCAATCCATTGTGCAGAAATTAACCTCAACTGTGCAAGGGAGCTAAGTATTTTTTAGTTGTGGAATAATTACAAGAAAGAAGAACATGTCTTGGCTAAAATCGCTACAGTGGTTGCGGCTCAGGGGTCATGGCATTCGTGGAATCGCGTGGTTGATGTCTGGCCACGGCACTGGCATTTTTATGAGCGCCGGATGTAAAAACGCTCGTGCACGTTATTCTGAATAGACGTTAGAGCATCGCAGCAAGGCCCAAATTAGGCTCAACTATTTTAATAGGGCTGCTCTTACAGCCCACTGTGCAGCTTGAGTGTGATGATGTATTTACGACAAGCTGTTAGTGGCATTTTAGTCTATTACTTATTAAACATCGTTATTTTTGTACACTTTAGCTCTCACCACGATAACTCAGGGGATAATGGAAACAAAGGAAACAGTTTCCTTGCGTCCCCACAAGCTCGTAGATAATTGTGGCATATCGGTTTGATTTCCTATGATTTATTTAATTTAACGGATGGTTAGGCGTTAAAGAAAAGATTGGGTAAATTGAACCACATACATCACATTCGTCTCCATATTCGCGTCGCTGTCATTACTAGCCGAAGATCAAACACATGAAAACGTATGAGCCCTTGCTAGACAGATAAAAAAACGATTTTCATATGCAACAATATTTCTAATTTTACGAACTTCGTTAGATACGCCTAAATGTTTTGTCTTGAACCAAGCACACAACACTATGAACGGGAAAGTTATGAAGAAGTTATAATTATTTCTGAGGAACAAAACGGTTTTCGGCATGATCGTCAGCACTTGACCTACACCCAGCGCTTGTCTGTTTGCATTACCCAAGTATGGTGAGGGGGGACCCTTTAACATAAAGAACCGGGCACACAGCACTAGTGAAGGAAATGTTTCCAGGAATGACGGGGTTTATCGCTGAGGAAGAACACTTTTTTTTTCGTCATGCACACTTTTGCCTAATCCACTCTCTTCGCACAGTTGAGAATGCAGAGGCCCCCAATGTGTTTGGGTGCGAGCAACGGACCTCTGGAACTCGGCCACAATAAAATGAGCAGTTGTCTGACTTTTTAGGTTGGTCATATAAGGAAATGCTGTTTTATTTTGTATCCTACTCTTCGAGCATTACAGCTGAAGTATTATGCATGTGCTTTAAATGCCTGTGTTGCTTTCAATATGCCATGGGTTGGTATGATGTATAAGACATTATGCGTTACTCCAAAACATGTCTTAGCATGTTTGTGCTTAGCCACAAAAGCATTACCTGTCTGAAGTTTAACTGTGGTTGTGTTAGAAGTAATGCTGTATTGAAATATCAGTGATTTGTAATTGTTGAAGGCAGCTTGTTCAATCTTCACTCCTACAGCCAACTGCATATGAATTATACCTCAAAAAGTCTTTAAATACGTCATTGTCAGACGATCATCGTAATGCAAATGAACTGACACTGATCACTTGACCTCGGCTGTTTAAATCAAAAATGTGTCTTAAAGAGAGGCAAGTGTGCGGATATGATCGTATTACAATTAAAAAAACACACATTTGGTGATGTTCTTAGTGTATTTTTTATTTTAATTACTGCTACTCTCATTCGAAAGCATGGCAGTTGGGCGAAACAGTATACATGTGTATCAGTACGCATGATTTAAGTATAAAACATGGTTAAGGCGCATGTAGGCAGAACAGTTAATTGAAAGCAAATAAAAATAAAAAAGAGAACAAATGTCCAAGGATGGCAATATAAGAAGGAAGCTGAGTTCAGGAACATAAATGCATGTTCTTACATGACAGTTAACTAACATGATACTAGCAGTGCGAGCAATATAAATTTGCCTGTCATTTTGTAATTTTATTTATTACATTATTTCTAGCATTTGATTTGCGTTTTATGAGGAATCTGTGAACTATTTGTCTTTTTTTCGGTTGACTGCTTCCATCAGTGATTTACAGTTGTCATAGAAGTTTTCTTATGTACAAAAAATGATAAGGCAGTTTTGTGTGTGATAAACTAAGTAGTTTGTGAATCTCTGTCAACTTATTGAATCAGTGTCAACTTAATGCTTGCTGATACGCTGAATGAATAGCAACACACATGTGTGCTGGGTCATTACCAGTGTTACAAACTTGTAATAATTTTTATCCGGTTTATTTGATTTAGAGGAAAACTGACTTCAGAGGTTGGTAGCATTAGTGAAATGCCAAGGCGATTGTGGATTCGAGTGGCGTGATATTTGTATGGCAGAACATGAAACTGGAACGGTCGATTACGATGTTCATGCAGTGTTTAGCTTGTGGTTATATAGAGGTCCTACAATACCTATTGTGAAACAACAACGTACAATGACGAATGAAACCTGTCGACATTTTACGGCAATCCCAGAGATGATGCCGAAGGCAGCTGTTGAAAACTGGAGGGGTAACTTTATCACAAACGTCGGGCTTGTCGCTAAGAAATGAAGGATCACCGCTTTCGAGTCAAGCCAACAAAGCTCGAGCTACCTGCACTCTTAAATTTGCGCAAAGCACAGCGACACAAAATTTTGTCGATTTACAAAATTTTAATGCTAATATTGTTTCTTCTTTCAAGAATTTGGTGATGGCAGCAGAAAAAAAAACAGCGGTAAAAGTTTTATAAATTGTGAAGTGCCATCAAGCCGACGGGCCTTGTGCCAGTTAGGAAACAGCACACAGGAAGAAGTTCAAGAAAAATGGATCGTTTAACTTTCTATCAGAAAGTTTCTATAAAAACACTAACCAACCGTAACCCTACCGGAAAATGGGGGTAAGCGAAGCTTGTCCTGAGGGTACCTAAACTAACCATGATGCGACGCCTCCGACGGAGAGAATGACGTCACTGACAGTATGTCCGCAGTCCGCCGTTGTCACTTGCGTTCGATGTCTCGAGTTTGCTCAGTGGCGTGGTTAGCAGTATTCTCCAGCCCATTGATGCTTGTGATTCTTCGAAATTTAATTGCTTTAAAATATAAATCCGTCTGTCTCGTAAGACAATCAATGGCTCATACCACCTTAAGCAATGGCTCATACTCCCGTAAACGCGGCCTCCCCATTACGACAAGAAAAGTGACGCTGGAATGATGAGCGGCAATGGAGCCAGCTTGACTCAGTGTGGTGTCGGTGCATATAAGTCCACGCAGGAAGCTCTCCATGGAGGCGTTTATAAAGGACCTTTGCATTCGTTGCCCCTCTCCTAGAATAATCTGTGGCGATATTACCGCACATCAGTCGCTTTGGGGAGATAAGATTGCAGATTTGCGAGGCAAGGAACCTGTCGCAGCCGTGGATGCTGCTGACTTATGTATCGCGACCGATGGCAAACCGACTTTCTTCAGACCACCAGATTCATGGAGTGCCATAGACGTGATCCATTCTACAGACCTTTTCGTACCATCTACAATGGCCCCAGACATAATGGGCAGCGACCATTTTCCGATCTTCACCAACATCACCGGATTTCACACTGCTGGTCGACAATTCTGTGCTGTGACACGCTGGGACACGTACAGAGAAGCGTTGGATGAATCCCCTGTTGAGCTGTTCGCAGATATGCTGCAGAGCAAGAGAGTGGCTACCTCAAAGTTGAAACTGCCAGATCATTTCCCTACTCCTGATTTGAAACTAAAGAACCTATGCGCAGCGCGTAGGAGAGCGGAGCGGAAACTAATGAGAAAAAACGGCAAATCCCTCTGCGAAAACTGAATACAACAGGATAAACGCTGTCATCTGTCGTCACACAAAAAGGTTACTACGAGTTCAGTGGGCTGCTTTCTGTGAGAGCTTATCGGCGTTTACTCCCATGACAAGGATATGGGAGTAATGAATAGCCTATCCGGAAAGATTCGCCCGCACAGGCCATTCTAAGCACTTCCCTTAAAGCAAGGAAATATTTTCAAACACTTGCAGAAGATTTGCAGACGTATGCACATCTGGCAGATCAGCAGGAGTATCGAACCCTCTGATTTCTCAAGCATTCCATACCATGGATATGCCATTCACCTTCCGTGAGTTGGATTGGGCGCTTAGAAAATTAAGAAGACGTTGTGCTGTGGGTCCCTATTCGATCAGCAATCAGATACTGACAAATTTGCCATACGCTCCCAGACGAGCCCTTCTGGACATATTTAATCACGTCTGGAGCACAGGAGAGATCCCAGAAGCGTGGAAGATAGCGTGGGTGGTGCCAGTGCTCAAGCACGGAAAGGATCCTGCGAATCTCGCCTCATATCTGCCACTATCGCTAACATCATGCGTATCAAAGTTGATGGAAAGACTAATATGTACGAGGTTAACATGGTATCTTGAGCAAGGAAATAGACTTCCATCGTGTATGACCGGCTTTCGTCCACGGTTGAGTGCCCAGGACAGTGTCTTGGATTTACTAAGCCATATCGAGCACCATCGCGCATACGGCCTTTCCACACTCGCCATCTTTATGGACGTGGCCAAGGCATACGACTGGGTGCTTCACACAGGCATCACCAACGGACTCCGAACCATGGGCGTCTCGGGAATGCTCTTCGATTCGTCCACGAATTTCTCAGAGATCGATGAGTCCAAGTTAAGCTCGGAAGTATAATGAGTGATGAGCGACGAATTTCCCTCGGGGTCCCACAAGGAAGTGTCCTATCTCCCTTGCTTTTTAACATTGCCATGGCCAGCCTTTCAGATGCACTGAAAGTAGGTCGGACGGCAGTTAAAATGTCCATCTACGCAGATGACATCTGCATTTGGATCTCGGGGTACCAACACAAACGGTTGGCCCGCATAGCCCAGGGCACAATCTCCACCATCGAACGCCACTTATCGACGCTTGGCCTATCTTTATCAGCGGAAAAATCTGCCTTCGTGCTTTTCCTGGAGTGAGACGCAAGTCAACACGCTTGACGCTGAATATCAGAGGGCATTCCATTCTTCGCGCAACTCATGTTCGATTCCTGGGCGTCACCATCGACAGCAAGCTACTATGGCGTCGTGCGGTCGAAAGTGTTGTGGCGGCATCAGTGCAAAGGGTCAACGCACTTCGTCCATTGGCAGGTGTACGTTGGGGAAACAATCCTATGTCCATGCTTAAACTGAACGCGGCACTGATAAGCTGCATTTTCTATCAGCTCCCTCTGATATCACCGTCATCGAGTCATTACGAGCTCTTGGAGGCAGTGCACAGAAAGGGACTTCACTTGGAAATGGGAGTTCCACAGGCGGCTTCGAACAAGAAAGTCATTAATGAGGCAGGGTCTCTTCCACTCCGTCTCTTGGCATCTCAGGCGTTGCTGACGCAGCTACTAAGGCTGATCGAGTCCCGCGCAGGCATGGCACTTCTCCGGCGGCTAGAGCAAGCTCTCGTTCACATTTCCATGCGGCGCTGAACACTTTCCGATTTTAGGATTGGAATGGCCTAAATGAAGTCGCCTTGACTCGCCATGGTCTTTTCCGGACGTTATCTGCAGCCTCCGTGTACCCCCCTACCGGCGAAATGCACCATTTCAACTGCAGAAGCAAAGTTTATTGTGCTGGACGACTTGAGCACAGCGTTTCAACACCACCTACAAGTGTACACAGACGGTTCGGTGTGCGCACAAACAGAAAGCTGTGCAAACGGCATTCTGCATACCATCCCTTGATGTATCATGGTTTGGCCGACTGGATCGCGTAGTTTTCCTCTACAGCAGTAGAAAGCGCCGCAATCACCGCGGCTTTGCGGAAAACTACGGGCCTTTTCTGCGCGAGATGTCGTGGTGTTGACGGATTCCAAGTCAGCGATACAAAGATTAATCGTGACCTACCTCTAGAGAAATTTACAAGGCAATCTCTGGCACTGATTAACGATCTAACGAGCAAAGGATTTACCATAACGTTTCAGTGGATACCATCACACGTAAGAATTGATGAAACGAGAAAGTTGACGCCCTTGCACGCCTAGCGCTGACATGTGTCCCAAAAGTAAAAGCTCCAAAAGCTTTTCAGAACCATAAGGGTGCAATCCGCCTTCACTTTAGGGAGATCCACAGAATCCCCACGAAGCCTGTGTGACTCATGGATTTACCCGTGAAGAAGCGACGCTTTTATACCGTATCAGGACCGACTCTGCATACACACCAGCTTGGTTATTCAAGACTGGGCTTTGTCGTTTTCCCCGGAGGGCCCACAGCAATCAGGAAGAAAAGCGCAACGACTGCTGATAGCCTTCCTGCGAGGCACGGGGCTCATCGACACCTGGTGACACACCCCCGATCTCAACTCGAAGGAGGATCAGGCGGAACAATAGCCGGCTATGCATGCCAGGCTAACCCCGCCTGCTTCAACATCACCACCACCACCACCACCACCACCACCACCACCCAGCTGTGTCAGAAGACTACGACGACGAACACGGGGGCAGTGGCACGAGCGCGTGCCGGGCACGAGCGCGTGCCGAGCACCAGCACGAGCGCAACCCGAGGGGCGCCAACGAGCCAGCTGCGGAAGAAGACGACGACGCTCGGGACAATTCTGAAGATTATAGTTTTTGCGTACCGGACGCCACCGAAATCTGAACCATATACAAGCTTCGCTTGAATTAGTACATGAAAACTCTTGCGGTGGGACCGTTCACATACATATAGAATTATACGTTGTTTTTTTTTGGAATTGATTTGTTTAATCTTTGTCCTTCTCGTTTCAGGGTCGTTCCACGCGAAACGTCCCAGGCCCAAAAGCGACCATCGCCGATTTGTTTTGAAAAAAATGGGCTTGATGCGTTATTACGTGATTACGGTTTCAGCACAGTATTTTCGTCAAAAAAATTTTCGGATCACGTGAGCGCTGTTTGAAGTTTCCGCGAGGAAGCAAAAGTTGGTTGGATGGATGGATGGATGGATGTAAAACTTTAATGAAAGTCCTGAGGTACGCGACTCAGCGCGCAGCGGGTCGCTCCCACGTTGGGACAGTCAGGCCATGCCCGACCGTCGCATCCCCCACAGGGGTTGGACCCTGTGGGGGATGCGCACGGGGGTTGGACCCTCCACATGTAGCGTGCGTGGCTTAGGCGTGTCTGGGGAAAGGGGGATCCTGGAGGTTGAGCTAATGCCGGGTGTTTGGACCTTTAAGGCCACCCGGTGGTGGCAACACACCCCTTTGACCTCTGCTTAACATAGACGGCACCCCCGGACTGACCAACCCGGGGGAAATCGGTGGTCGCCTTTTCCTGTCCCCCTCTCCGATCTATTTTCTTCTGTATTTTTTGTCTTCACTGTCCTGTCATCTCTTCTCTTCTGTAACTTCCTCACTTTTTCATAGGCGGCTCTGGGTTAACCTCGTGTAGGTTCCCTCCCTTGGGTTTAATATAAGGTTATAGCGGCAATGTACAGCTGGCGCCTGCAGCCTTATACACGTTAAGTGCTGCAGCGTCCCCTTGTTGGACTCCGTGGTGGGTGGCTGCCATTGCTGCCGAAGCAGGCCAAATTGTTATGGGAACGCCCGCTTTTCCTCGGCTTCTTGATTATCTCCCTAAGAAGAGGGGACGCACCGATGAGATTTTGAATTTGTTCACCGACCAAAAGACATTTTCTCACGATATCAAGTAGTACATAGTGAAAGAACTGAAAAACTAGCGAGAACCATATTCCCATTCTAGTTGCGAAAACCTTGACCAACACGCTAGGCCTAGTTACAAAGTCACCAACATGCCAAGCGGGGACCTCCTGCTTGAGCTACGCGATAAGGAGCAACACAACAGACTCGGCAAGCTTGTTACTTTTGGTGATGTCCCAGTTACTGTTTCACCGCATCGTTCCATGAACACAGTAGGGGGGGGGGGGGTAGTATCTGAAGCAGACCTCATCGACCTATCTGAAACCGAGTTGTTGGAAGGATGGAAGGAGCAAAACGTCACGAATGTGCAGCGCATCGTTATGAGACGGGACAACAAAGAAATTCCACGAAACACCTGATACTTACCTTCGAACTGAGCGTTTTTCCACAAAGCATTGAAACAGGCTACACAAAGATAGCCATAAGACCGTTCATCCCAAATCCCAGGCGATGCTACCAATGCCAAAGATTCGGCCATATGGCTCGCAGAGCTGTGGCCGAATATGTGCTAAGTGTGGAATACAAGGTCATGCCTCAGACAGCTGTGAGGCCACATCTCACTGCGTTAATTGTGAGGTGACCATCCAGCATATTCCCGGTCCTGTCCAAGCTGGAAAAAAGAAAAAGAAATTCTAACACTGAAAGTCCGTGAAAACATATCGTTCAGGGAAGCACGCAAAAGGTGCTCACCATTCCACACAAATACTTATACTGGTGCGGCGCGTCAAGGGGCAGCGTCGCAGCGGCTACTGCCACCTGCCAGCCCGCGCGCAGCGAGCTGCCGCTTGTGGCTCCTGCCCCCAGGGTGGAAGGAGCTAAGTCTACTCCACCCAACAGCAAACAGGCCCGGTTACCCTAAGGTTGCCGGCACCACAACAGCCCTCGGTGGCAGCCTGCGCTACGCGTAGCGAACCCGCAGGCCGCCAGCAGCTCCCACGGTGGGTGCAGTCAAGGCTGCCTCACCGTCAACGGCCCCTGCTGGAGCTGGCAACAGCCGGCGCAGCTCAGGCCAAAGGCAGCCCCATCGACATCCGGGCTGGTGGGCGCAAATGTCTCGTCCTTCGCGGCGAGACTCTCGCGAAACTTCTCGCTCGCAAGAGCGCGTGTCCGGCGCCTCACAAGAGGCAATGGACACCACCCACCCCGACGGCGCACCAAGCGCTAAGGAGCGGCGAGGTTCCCTCGGCCGCTTCAGAAAAGAGAAATCCCGCGTTACAGGGCCTGGAAAGGGCTCTGTAATCTAATGCAACACTTAATTTTTTTGTACACACAGCACCCATTTACTTTCAGTATGGCCACACAAATTATGCAATGGAACATCAGAGGCCTTCTTAGGAACCTCGATGATGTGCAAGAACTTCTCCACGAACACAATCCAAAAGTGCTGTGTGTACAGGAAACTCATTTAAAATCGACACATACAAACTTTCTTCGACAGTATGTTACGTTTCGTAAAGATAGCGATGATGGTCTCGCATCATCAGGCGGTGTTGCAATTGTGATTCACGATAGCATAGCATGTCAACGTTTGCAGCTGCAAACGCCCCTTGAAGCAGTGGCAGTTCGACTTGTTCTCCTTGGCAAACTCATCACCATTTGCTCGCTATACATACCCCCATTACCGCTTACACAAACACGAATTTCAGTCCTTTATAGACGAATTTCGAGAGCCTTATCTTGTTCTTGGGGACCTCAATGCACATAGCAGTCTGTGGGGCGACTCTCGCATCGATGCGCGAGGCCGTCTAATTCAAGATTTTTTTCTATCCGGTGTGTGTCTGCTTAACAAAAAGAACCTACATATTATTGTCTTGCAAACAAAACCTTTTCGTCTATAGACCTCAGCATAGCTTCTCCCTCCATATTACCTGAACTTGAATGGGAAGTTATAAAACAACCCTTACGGGAGCGACCATTTCCCAATACTGCTTAGAGTACCAAGACAATACGAATCTCCACCACACGCTCCCCGGTGGAAGGTCGATGCAAGCGACTAGGATAAATTCCCAACACTTACCAGTAAGCTCTCTTGGGCTGACATTTCATCGCTCGGAATTGACGGTGCCGTCGAGTATCTTACTATTTCTTAATTGATGCAGCCTCTAGGTGTACTCCCCAAACAAGTGGACTTTCTAGCAAACGCCATGTTCCGTGGTAGAATGAACAATGCCGGAATCCACGTAGGCAGCAGAACAAAGCATTGTAGGCAGCTTCGCGATTCTCCTGCTGCTGAAAACCGTGTCAATTTCAAGAAAATGAAGTCCCAAGGTAGGAGAACGCGCAGACAAGCCAGGAGAGATAGCTGGCAAAAATTGTTATCAAGTATCAACTCATACCGGACGAGGCCAAGGTTTGGAAGAGGGTCAATAGAGTAGGAGGACGACAAACACATCCACCTCCCCTGGTACACACGCAGGGAGACAGCCTCGAGGACCAAGCGAACCATCTGGGAGCACATTTTGAACATGTGTCCAGTTCATCGCACTATTCACCAGCATTTATAAGATATAAATCAGCAATATAAAAACAAAAATAGACCGGAACGAGCCATATAACCTACCTTTCTGCCTAGCAGAGCTGTATGCATCACTCACCTGTTGCAAGCAATCTGCCCCAGGCCCTGACCGTATACTATATGGACATGTTGAAAAACCTGCCCTCTGAAACGAAGAAAACTCTTCTCTCTCTCTATAACTCCATATAGACCTCCGGCGAGATCCCCTCTGCTTGGAAAGAGGTCATAGTGATCCCTATCCTCAAGCAGGGCAAGGATCTATCGTCCGTATCGAGTTACCGGCCCATAGCTCTAACAAGCTGCCTCTGCAAAGTCTTCGAGAAGATGATAAACCGCTGTCTGATACATTCCTAGAATAAAACAAGCTGCTGGACCCATACCAGTGTGGTTTTCGCACGGGTCGATCCACCACTGACCATTTGATACGTATTGAGACACAAATACGTGAAGCTTTTATTCACAAACAATTCTTTTATCTGTATTCCTAGACATGGAAAAGGCCAACGACACCACACTGGTGGTTTGGAATAGTGAAAGACCTCTCCCACTTTAGTATACGTGGTAATATGTTAATGCCATTGAAAGTTACCTGCTGAATCGCACATTGCGTGTTCGGGTTGGCAGTGCTTTATCACGACCTTTTGTGCAGGAAACTGGAGTGCCACTGGGTGGGGTGCTCAGTTGCACTCTCTTCATTATAAAAATTAATTCCTTGAGTCTATACATCCCACGCAACATGTTTTATTCAACGTATGTCGATGATGTACAGATTGGATTTAAATCGTGCAACCTTGCAATCTGTGAGCGGCAGGTTCAGCTTGGTCTGAACAGGGTGTCTAAATGGGCAGACGAGAATGGGTTCTGCCTAAATCCACAAAAGAGCACCTGCGTCCTTTTTCTCGAAAGAGAGGACTGCACCCTGACCCCGACATTGACCTGCAAGGACAGAGTCTATCTGTAAAAACGGAACAGAAATTCTTAGGCATAATTCTTGACACAAAGCTAACATTCATACACACCTAAAACATCTAAAAAACAAGTGCATGAAAACAATGAATATTTAAATGTGTTGTCACGCACTACATAGGGTAGTGACAAAAAGTGTCTGTTAAACTTGTATAAAAGCTCATACGAACAGCCTAGACTACGGGGCCATACTTTATCAGTCAGCCACCCCAGCCCGTTGAAGATGCTGGACCCAGTCTGCCATCTAGGTATTCGCTTGTCTACAGGTGCCTTTAGGACAAGCCCTGTAGAAAGCCTTTACGTGGAATCCAATGAGTGGTCACTCCACTTGCAGAGGACCTACACAGCTTTCATGTATTTCCTTAGAGTGAATGCAAACAGTGAACATCCCTCATATTTCACGGTAAATGGTTTGTCTAGCTCCCAGCTCTTTCATAACCGACCTGCAGTAAAAGAGCCCTTCTCATTGCGTGTGAGAAGTCTTGCTGAGGAAAAGGATGTCCCACTCTTTGAACATCGTCTAATGACACCACTATACATTTCTCACCGTGGCAGTGGCAGATTGTCGACTGTGATTAGTCTTTTTTACATGTTATGAAGCACGCGCCGGTTACACACATTCGAATGCACTTCCTCGAACTGCAACATAATACTCCTGTCCGGAATTTTACACCGATGCATCAAAGTGTCATGCTGGCGTTCTTATGCAGCAGTTGGCCCATCATTTTCACATGCCGACGCCCTGCACCCACAAACGAGCATTTTTACAGCAGAGGCTTATGCAGTACTGTCGGCTCTTAAACACATCAGGGACTCGAAAATACCAAAAGCAATCATCTACACAGACTCGCTGAGCATAGTAAAAGCTTTAAAATCTCTTAAAAGGCACAAAAATCCAGTAATAGTATCGCTTTATTCATTCATATGTAGTATTTATGCGTCTGGGCAGCATGTTGTGGTGTGCTGGGTGCCACGACACCGAGACATCGAGGGAAATGTACTGGCAGACCTGCTTGCCACATTCATCGAGGCAAAAGCTGGCAACACATCTATGCTCGTCCCTGTTCTCGATATGAAGCCATACCTACGCAAGAGACTTAGAGTCCACTGGCAACGTTTGTGGACGGCCAGACTCATAGCAAGCTTCATTTAATTAAGCCCCATTTAGGAAACTGGCCATCGACCACGAAATCTAGAAGAAATAATGTCCTATTCTGTAGGCTCAGAATAGGACACACTTAAAGCACGCATAATTACCTGTTGTCTGGAGGCGAACCCCCCACCTGTACTAGATGGGGGAACATACTGTACTTCACATCCTAGTACAGTGTCCACTAATAGAACCTGAAAGAAAAAAAGCACTTTGTTCAAGCCTATAAAGAGAATATATCCCCAGCGATGTTTTTACATAATGACCCGATATTTCAGCACGATTCAGTTTTAGCCTTTTTAAATGACATCGACATTTTGCAAGTTCTTTGCCCGAGAGATTCGTAGTGGCATCCTCTTTCAGAGGACGCTGTGACAGCATATTTGAAATGCACTCTCATCCAGGGCCTTGCTTCTAAGGGTCTCTGTGAGGCAGTAGTGCCTTGTATCTCTTACAACGTTCATATATATATATATATATATTCATGCACCCCTATCACGTCATTGTCATGATGTTATTATTTTTGTCTTTTACGCACCTTTAGCGCGCAGGATTTAGGCCCCTTTACAGCCACCCTACCATCATACCATTGCTCACTCAGTACACCACGTCTTGGCACTCTTTGGCCATAGCTGACCCTTGCGCCATAAAACAACATTATAATCATCATCACCGTCGCATCGTGGGCCCTCTGGACAGCCCAAAGTTGCGCCCGGCATCGGGGCTCTTGATAGCAGCGAGCCACTTGTCCTCATTTCATTTATTTGTTCCGTGCCTCGGCAACGAGGGGCAACGCCAGAGCATATGGTCTAAGCTAGCGAAGTCATTGCAGTGCCTGCAAGAACTACTGGCATAAGTGTCGGGATAAAGCTTGTGTAATAAAGGCCGGCTGGGATACGAGCCTGTTTGCAATAATCTGAGGGTCAATGCCTGCGCTCTATTTAACTTCTTCTGAGGAAGGGGAAAGTTTCTCCTGTCGAGATAAAATTGCTGCGCAATTTCATTATATGTTGTCGGTTGATCTCTGTTCACCACTGCGGGCAAGCCGGGGATTTCTCCATGGTCGCGGAAAGCCAGACCTCGCGCTTGGAGTGGGCCAGCTCGTTGAGGTTGTGGGGCCTCCCATGATGGATCCCATGTGAGCGGGGAACCACGTGAGAGTGTGGGTGGCGATGCTTTTGCCGTCGAGGATGCGACAGGCTTCCTTACACACGGCGCCATCGCTGAAGGCGTGGATAGCTGCTCTGGAGTCGCTGAAGATGTTGGCATGTTTTTCGTCTAGGTGGGCCAAGGCAATGGCCACTTGCTCGGCCGCACGTGACGACGTGCTTCGTGCCGAAGCTGCGTTAACGGTCGAACCCCTGTGGTTGATGGACACTACTGTGAAATTTTGCTGTTACCATATTGGGCCGCGTCAACGAAGCAGTTTCCGCCAGAGAGTTCTGTCGCCCGGCATAGGAGCGCCACGGTCCTGGCCTTCCTTCTTTCCACGTTGCGCTGGGGATGCATACTGCGCGGGGCGGGGATATGATGTGGTCTTTCTGCTCTTTCGGAAGGCCCTGGTAGGAGTCCTGACCTTAGCTGGGGGGACGCCAATCTCTGTTAGGAGTCGTCTGCCAGCCGTGGTGCTGGAGAGTTGAGAATCTGTGCCCTTTCTTGTGCTTCTGCAATTTCTTCCAGTGTATTATGAATACCCAGTTGCAGAAGTCGGTCGGTGCGTGTGTAGTTTGGTAGTCCGAGCGCGTCTTGATCCCCCTCCTTATCATGGCATTTAGCTTGTCTTGCTCGGCCCTCTTCCAGACGTGCATGGCCGCTACGCAGGTGAAATGGCATAACAATTAAGAAAGCGTGGACTAGCCTTATCAGATTCTCTTCACTCAGGCCTCTCCTTCTGTTAGCTACCCGCTTGATTAGACCGATGAGGCTATCCATCTTCTTTGCTAGTTTGTGAATGGTTATGCTATTTGTGCCCGCCCCTTCGAGTGGCATTCCCAAGATTCTAATGGACGCGACTTTGAGAATCGGATCTCCGCACTTGATGTAGAGATTAATGTCGACTTCGGTCGGGGGTTTCCAGTTCTGTGGCTTGCGGCCCTTTCTAGTTGGGCTGTAGAGAAGGAGTTCCGATTTCTTTGGGGAGCACCGGAGTCCCGTGTCCATTAGAAAGTGCTCTGTAGTGTCGACAGCTTCCTGGAGAGTGGCTTCGACTTGTCCGTCACTGCCTCCCGCGCACCAGACAGTGATGCCGTCTGCGATCGTGTGACCGATGTCCTGGATCTTGCCTAGGTAACTCGAGAGGTCGACCATTGGGATGTTGAAGAGGAGCGGCGAGATAACTGACCCTTGGGGGGGGGGGTGCCTCTTCCGCTCAGCTCCATTTTCTCTGATTCCAAATCTCCAGCCTTGAGGATGGCGCATCGTTTGCTCAAGAAAGACTGACGAAGGCATGGAAGGACGCCCAGGTCGAGTTTGGAGATGGCGTCGGGAACGAACTTGTGACGGATGTTATCAAAGGCCTTCTCCAGGTCCAAACCAATGATGGCTCTCCTTTCCGAGTGAAGCGTTCCAGGATTAGGATCTTGATAATCTTCATGGCGTCCTGGGTGGAGAGGCCTGGCCTGAAACCTATCATGTTGTGAGGGAAAACGTCGTTGGTCTCGATATACTCGGCAATTCTGTTATGAATGGCGTGTTCGGCCACCTTCCCTACACATGACGTCAGTGAGATGGGGCGGAGGTTGTCCAAGCTCGGCGGTTTACCGGGCTTTGGGATGAGTATGACCTTTGCCAGCTTCCATTGTTCCGGTACAATTCCCTCCTCTGAGAGCCTTGTTGTTAATGTGATCCGGGCCGAGTGCCGACCTACCATTGAGGTCGTGTAGGGCGCGGCGTATTTCACTGACTCGGAAAGGCTCGTCCAGCGCGGAGTTCGGCTTCCATTTGTATACTGGGTATGCCGCCTCATCGGCCACAGTTTTGAGCGGCAGGTACTTCTTAGCTAGCATCTCAGCACTTCTTCTTCCGAAGACGACTTCTTGGCTTCGTGGAGCGCTTTAGCGAGGACACTTCTCTGGTTTGATTTGGTGCCGGAGTCGTCGAGCAAGTGTTTCAGAAGATTCCATTTCCCTCCCGTGCGCATCTTCCCGCCTATTGAATTGCAAATTTCGTCCCATTGCTGCCTAGACAGGGCTTGGCAGTGCTCGTCGATCTGTTTGTTGATCTCGGCTATCTTTTCCTCAGCTTCCGATTCAAGCGTTGGATTTCCACCTCTCGAGGTTTGATTACTTGGCCTCGAGTATGTGCGCTAGCCTGCTATCCATTTTGTCTGTCTGCAGATCTGTCTCTATGATTTTGGTGGTGGAGCAGACATCTTGCAGAATTAGTTCGGACCACTGGACGAGGCTCTCGGCTTTTCTCCACGGGCGCGCGGGCCTTGCGAACCTCACGGAATTTGTCCCAGTCAGGGACCGAGAAGGCTTTTTTTTCTTTTCTGCTCCACTTGTAGGCTGGTAGCCGTGATGTAATGATCGCTTCCTTAGGTCTATGAGTAGATTCGACCACACGGCTGAGCCAGCGTTTTAACAAAGGCAAGATCTGGGAGAGAGTCCCTGGTCGAGGAGGGGCCGCGTCTGTGGGAAAGGCTGGGTCCGTCAAAGAGAAAGTCCCGCATCTCCCGCTTCCTGCTACAGTCTTCTGCCCTTGACCGTGTCGTGCGGGTAGTTCCAAGCGTGAAAGGGGTCGCTGAAATCGCCGGCCACAACCAGTGGAGAGTTTCCGGCGAGTTTCGTTGCCCTAGTGATGATGGTTTTGAAACGTTGTCTGTGATCGCTCGGGCTGCTGTATACGTTAAGTATAAAAATGCTGTAGTTGTTGGATTGACTTGGGATGACTTCGACTAGGGAGGTCTCCGTCTTGCTAGGCCGGACCCCTAGATCGTGTGCGACGAAAGTGAACTTGCTGCTGACTAATGTGCAGATTCCTCTGCGGTCCCCACGGAGAGCAAGAGCTTTGTATCTCTAGAGTGAAACCTGAAGTTGGTTGGATGTAATTTTTTTATTCAGGTGTGAGGCTAGGTGCAATTACAAATTTTGTTTTAGAGCGTTCTATTGGCATCCTTATTTCGTATTACCTTCATAATTGAATATTTAAAAAAATTTTCTACAATTATTTCGTTGAGTAAAAAAAACAGCAAGTTGCATATTCAGACATTTTCTGCAAAAGTGTTTTAATTTCTCAGCTACAATAATTGTTCTCCTTTTCGCCAGTTGCTATAGCGTATTATAAAATTAATTTGAATTTTCGAGATATGTATTTTTGAGAAAAATTGCTCCAAAGTTGGCAAAAAGCTTTTTGCGAGATTCAGGCCAAATTTAAAATTATGCCCTCAAGACAAAAATAGGCGACATAGCTCAATATATGCACCGACCTCTTCGCACGTGATTTAGAAATGGAATAGAATTTTGTTTGAAGTGAGAAAAACATTTTGAAGTCAACAACCATATCACCAGTAGGCAGGCACTGCGTACGTGCCGCCGCTCTCCTCGTCGTCGGCTCCTCTCCTCATCGTCTGCCCCCCAGCAAACGGAGGCTAGTATGTATAACTACTGCATATGGGAATTTAAACGTTGTTTTGTTTTTCGTTGTTTCGGGGCTGAAAAAGAGCGCAGAAACGGCCTTCCTCAATCTTTCCGGGAATTTTGTTTACCCTTACATTTATATTTATGTGTTTGTCAGATCAGAATAGTCTGATCGTTGACAGACACAGAAAGCTGCAGACAAGGCTTCTTTTGAGATGCTTTCAATGGAATGCATACAAACGATGTCGCAACGAAAGGACATGGAAAGCATAAGACACAGGACTCAGTCCAGCACTACGCAATAGATGTGGAATCCAAACTTCAGCACCAGCCTTCCAGCATCAATGTCTTCCAACTATAAAGGTAAGAGATGTTTCTAGCAATACCTTACAATTGGAATGTTTGCAAAGTTTAGATAGACTTGAATCATATTTTTCCACGAGACTTATATTTGAAGGCACCATGTCAAACATGCATGCATCAATTGCATGATGTTTTCGTGAACAGACTGAACTTTTCTAAGCACTTCATTTACAATGCGGCATTTAATGTACGGGAGTAAATTCAAATCCTACACAATGAGACCAGAAGAATGCAGTGCAACTAAGACGCGCTTATTTCTGGAGGCTTATAGGTACGCTTGGAACAGTTTTTCAGGAAATGAACTTCCGCCATGCTCTTTCGGGCCAAGGAAATGCCACAACACGACTTACCGTAGCGAGCAGCAACAGACAACTGTGCATCGTTTGACGACATAGATCGGCGTCTTATTGCGCTGGCTCAAAAGAAGCCTGGATGACGATGCGACGATTTGTAAGCACCTCAAGCAACTTTACCTTCACCGATACACTTCTAAAATCGCTTCGAAGTTGTGCTCGGACTCATTTTTCAGTCATGCGAACACTGACGGGGGTCGACAGCATCACACTGGCGGTTGTTGATGCCCACCTTTCTCTCGGGCTAGTTCCAGGAAATAGAATTTGAGAAACTTGCTAGCGGCAGCTATATAGTGGTGCTCAAAAGACTGCAAATTTGGTACTGCCGGAACAAGATCTTGATGCTCTATCCGGAGGTAGTCAAAGTGAGCCTGAAGGTGGAGGTATTGGAAAAAAAAGGATGCCTTAGAAGGAGGTGTTGGCCGCAGCGTCAAAAGGAAACATCTACAGAGTGGGCAGTGGTTGCACACAAAAAAAGAAAACTGAAACATCACAAGAAATGCGAAGGGAATAACGGCTACCTCCCCGGAACTGTGCCAACCATCTACCTGTGACCAATACGAGGGCGCTGAACTCCTCCTGGTTGATTAGGTATGCTTGATGCAAGACCTGCAAACAAGTTTTCCCAAGAAGAAAGCAGAACATAAAAAAATGTAGTACCTAACTTAGCCTCGAAATCTTGGTCTCGTGAAAAATGATGGAGTTCTTTGGTGCATCGGAATGACAAGTTCACGAGGCAATGAAAGTCAAGGATGACAGTGGGATTCTAGGCACGCGGGAAAGAAGCAGTGGTCGCCCAGTTAGTGATGAAGTGAAGTCATGGATCAGCATTCTATGAAGATGACTCATGTCTTATTGCCTACCAGTCAAAAAAGGACAATTTGAAACACCACCAAAAGGGACTATTGTTGATGAACCTGAAGGAAATGCATGAAGGAAGAACTTACAATTTAAAGTGTGCCTTCTCAACCTTCCCGCTTTGCATCCGCCACACCGTGCTTTGGCTGGTGGAAGCGGTACACACACAGTGCTGTATGCATGATCATCAGAACTTCAAAACTATGCTTCATTCTGGTGGCCTCAAGGAGACAACTGAAGACCTCTGGCTACACTTGTTTGTCGACTTCATAATCAAGATTTCATTTGATTGCATTTTGCCCTGGTACAAATCACGTTGAGAACCTGCTTCAACAAAGTCTTTCCCATGTCACCGAGAACAGAGACAACATACATGTCCAGCATTGGATAGGTGGAGTCTGTTGTAGACTCGAACACCATTGTTTTGACGCCAGAAGAATTTCCGCGAAGTTCACAGACATGTTGAATCAACTCAAGATCCACCATTTCATCAGTAAGAGGCAAGCTCGCTAATTTCGAGAATTGAAGTTTAAACTAAGTCAACACGAGGCCATCATGGTGTTGGATTTCGCGGAGAATTTCAGTTTTATACTTCAGGACGCACCACAGTCGTACCACTGGGTTAACACACAAGCCAAAATACACCCCGTAGTTTTCTATTTTCACAAGCCGCAAAGCAACTCTGGAGAGGTCTCTGTGCGATGTTTTTCACTTGTTTCTGACTATTTGGAGCATGATACAGTCGCAGTTCACACATTTCAGAGTGCAGTGTTCGAGGTTGTAAAACAAGACCTGCCTGAAATGAAAAAAAATTCATCATTTCAATGATGGAGCTTCATCACAATATCAGAACAAAAGGGACCTTTTTAATCTTTGCTACCACGAGTAGGACCATAATCAATCGGCAGAATGGAATTTCTTCGCCACTTCACACGGCAAAAGTGCACGCGATGGTGTCGGCGGCATGCTGAAACGTCTGGCAGCAAGAGCAAGCCTCCAGCGGCCATATCATGACCAGATTCAATCTCCAGAGGATGTATTTGAGTGGGCCAGAAGTAATATCAAGGAAATTACAGTATTTTGGGTACCAAGTTACAAAATACAAGGAAGAAGAACAGATCTCGGTTTGAGATTTAGCATGGCAACTGCTGTTAAAGGAACGTGACTATTCCACCACTTCAGACCAGTGACGGCTTCAACTCTCTGTTTGCATCACATCATACTCAAACACTGAAGAAGTTCAAGTAAAAGAAACGGCACGAATACTAAGGAGGCCTTAATTTTCCTGTAAAGCTTCATGTGTTGAGTTGAACATGAGTGGATGAAAAAACGGAAGGCAACCGACATAATTGACAATCCAGTGTGCAGGCTGTTGTCTCCAGCTGTGAGTGTCTGCGGCAATGTCAACAGCCGTCTTCATTCTGGTGTAAAACAGGAGAAAAGAAGTGCTTGTATGATTATTCGGCCTCCGCTCCGAACACGAGGCAAAGTTAGCCATTGGGTGCCACCGCAAAATGCCCACCTTGATGCTGTGTTCGTCAACCTGATATCCCAGAGTCACAAAAATGACAAGTCGAAATGACAACTGACGAAAATAAGCCATTTACGACATGCTTAGACTGACATCAAGCGAATAGCCGACACAGCCTACGTTCGTTTGGCAAAGAGCTGGAGTGCATATGTGAGCCCAAAAACTCTCTGGTGGTATGTACGCATTGTGCAGTGAAGACAGTTCGGCGTTGCCTAGTGGTGATATTCGTTGGTGACTCCAAAAATCATTTGTCATTTAAAACAAAATTTGCTCGAATAAAAATTTCTAAATCACATGGTAAGAGGTCAGTGCATATATTGAGCTATGTCACGTATTCTTATCTCAAGGGCCTTAATGCTTAAATTTGGCCTGAATCTCACAAAAAAAGTAATTTTTTGCCAAGTTTGGAGGTATTTTTTGCAAAACATACGTCTCTTAAAAAATTCCAATTATTTTTGTCATACACTATATCAACTTGCGAAAAAAGAAAAATTATTGTAGCTGAGAAAAAAAAAACACTTTTAGCAAAGAAATTCTGAATATGCAGCTTTTTTGCTTTTTTATTCAACCAAATAAATGTAGAAAATTTTTAAAAATCTATTCACTTATGACGTCATGGGAAGAAGGATGCCAATAGAACGCTCTAAAACAAAATTTGTAATTGCACCTAGTCTCACACATCAATACAATAATTTACATCCAACCAACTTTTGCTTCTTCGCGGAAACTACAAACAGCCGTCACGTGATCACAAAAAATTGTTTGACAAAAATACTTTGCTGAAATTTTATTCACGTAATAACCATCTAGCCCAATTTTTTAAAGAGAATCGGCTATGGTCGCTTTTGGGGCCTTGGACGTTTCGCGTGGAATGACCCTTCAGACATTCTTGTTGCCTTATAACTAATATGTTTATTTCCAATTTTTCATGCACTCGAAGTTTTTAAGCGTATCAGGGTAAATGTTCCGGCCGCACATGGCGATAGAAAACTATTGCATTTATAAAGAAATAGTTTGTTAAAAATAACCAATTTGCAACATGGCACAGCTGTTTGAAGTATGAAAAGCTACGTTCAGGCGAATTCTTGCTCTGACCGAGATTCCCATGCTGCTGAACTGCTCCTCCCGGTAGAAGCTAGCAACAAAGCTTCCGCCAGCAATTTTTGTGGGAAACTGAGCGATTTCACTATCTTTACTTAAATGCCTGTGGCCTAATTGCCTTGTTTGGCTGAAAAATGCATGATCATCTTGTCGCACACGATGCGATACAGTGTGGCAGTCATATGTGCATTGACATTGTTTCTTTTACTTTACAAATACGGTGATACATAACGCTAGACTTACTTTTCTGCTAGCATTCTTTGTAGAATGGGCAGGATTGTGTGCCTATGGCGAAGACACGGCCTCGGTCATGAAAACGCAATGAAATGTGACACCTACTTAGCGCGCTTCCACTGGTCTCGAGTCGCACCTGTATATGCTTCCAGCAAGAAGCTGGAAACAGCACGACGAAATCAAAATTACACAATTAAACCGAAGTAATCTTATCTCGATTACTCCAAATTGACCGCATTAGGCACAACATAAATGGGTCGATAGCGTCGTGCCGATGATGGCTAAATTGAGAAGAAGGCCACTGAAGGCTTTGTCAGAGAATGCGGGTAGCCCCCATTGCTGCCCTATACTGAATAAGGCTGGCAGTTCTCCTTACGCATCACTTGCAATTGGACGCGCGCAAATGCGCGCCGTTTCTAACGCGTGCCTAAACGAGCTGGCGCACCCGCCGCAGGCCCAAATGAGACGCGCCACGGTGCCAAGGCATCTTCGCGCGCACTGCGGGTAGATGGGACGAGATTAGATGGGCGGACGCGGCGAGCTTGCTTTCCGCATGGCTCCGCCCAGCATGGGAAGAACTTTCGAATTTTAATGACCGCTGCCCGAGAACGACGCCCTGCGGTCGTACGAACTTGTTGTACGGTATGAACACCAACGGTATTTACCCCGTGTTGTCACTCGGCGCCGCTGTTCTTTTGGTTGGCTTGGTGTTTGCATGAGCACGACGAATGTCACTGGGTGACCCGCTGGATTGCGCAAATTGAGTTATATGCTGCGGGTATACCACTTGCCACCATGCAGATACCTGGCACGCGGAGATAATTCAAGCACATGTACATGTCAAACTCGACAAACGTGAGCGGAGACAGTGTTATGATAAAATGGTGATTTAGCAACGAATGTTTACATCGTTACAGCATCCGAGGATTTTCAAATTGGTGCGCCCCCCCCCCCCCCACCCCCTCTCCCTGCCCCAATTTGCCTGTAACTATAAGTTTTACGGACGCCTGTTTTGCATTAGCTCACGCTTGCTCAGTAAATCGAGATTCAGTGCTTATCAAAGCAAATAGAGTTGCTAATTTTGGAGACTACTGCGAATCGCAATTATGTGGAGATTGAGCGAAATTTAACGTACAAGTGTTAGTAAGAACGTGCTTTGTGCGGGAAGTTCAGAATGGTAGCTTGGCGTTCACTGTTCTCACCAAGTATATTCAAGCATTTTTCTGCCAAAATACGTATGCAGGTACGCTTGTAAGATGCTTCACCAAACTAAGACAAATGTGTTTGTTTTATTTTGAGCCCCTTCCGCAATGTGCATGCATCGGAACAGAAAACTTGACGAGTTGGTGGATCTTACAGTTCTCTGGCATTGCTGCACAGACGCACAAGCCTGTAAGAGAATCAGAAGAATCTTAAAGGGAAAGTTGATGGTTTCGTCAATAAACCGTCGTTTGTTCTAAGCGATTAATAATTTTAACACCTAGCTAGAATTCGAATCACATACAATTAAACTCAGTCCTTGCTATCTTTAGTCGCGTTCTTGATGCTCATCTTGCCTTTTGGCAGTTTTTCTCCATGCTTTTCTGTGCAAATGATTAACACATGTCCTCTTCTTGCTGCATTTTGTCTTTGTGTACCAGTGCAGTACCGTCGTAGTCCTGTAATGAAAGCGACATGGAGGCAGCAGATAAAGATAATCAATTTTCTAGTCATACACAATTACACTAGCAGATTTTGGGCCGCAACGCGATGAGGTGGCGTTACACTTCTTCATCAGAGCGGAACTGCTCGGACAAAAGTAAATTCTTCAAAAAAGTTCCTACGTCTATGCATGATCGTTTGAGCGCAACGAAAACATATATCATGCGACGATGTCCCCGTCAAAGGCGCGGCGCCTACTTTTGCCGCGAAATAGTAAAAACATCGCTCTCGCCCCGCTCATTGACGGCGGAAATCGATGTGCCTTATCTGAAGAAGGGCGTAAGATTAGAAGAACCACGCGTCGTACAGCAGCATTTAAAACTGGGCTCAAAAACAAACAATAATCGAACACACAATGGGAAATAAAATGACCACAAATGAGCATTAAGAATGAGTAGACGTGGATGGAGACAAGAACTTATAGATGTTTTCAACACTTTTCACGGTGGCTTACGTCGGGGAACGGCGACGTCGCTTTAGCACTAGCATTCGTCTTCCTCCTTGGCACGTTTTCCTCTTGAAATTTGCTTTGAGACTTAAAAGAAAAGAAAAAAAAATAACTTGCGACAGTTGATGGCGAAAGAAAATTATCTCTGGCGATTTCTTGTTATTTGTTTATCTGGGTCTCTTACTGATCCTCCTGAGTTTAGAACACACTTACTGGTCAAATATGTCTCATGGCTATACCTAACCAGCCTCAATCAATCATCTCTTTCTTCTTCGTGGCTTTAGTTTATATCCGAACAAAAGAGGTTGAATTTCACGGTCATCAGCGAGTTTTTCCGAACCGCCTTGTTTTGTCTCGCCGACGCCTCCCACTAAGTTACAGCATTGATATTTGCCTTTGCAGCGTCGTCATTTCTTAGCGAAATTTGATTTCATATCGCACTTTCACAATCCTCTGCTATTATAAAAGCAATGGTGCGCCAAGCATCGGCCGGTGACTAATATATCAACCATTTGAAAATCAACTATTAGAGTTTGATCTCTATGCTCCACCACTTGAGTGCGATCTGTATCCTTTCATTCATTGCTATTCCTTCCAAGCGCACCTATTTTTTGTACGCTGAGAGCAAAAGAAGCTGTGAATCTCTGCTTGATGCCGGTAAAAAAAAAGCTCAGGCCGTTTGTACTGGTTTCTTAGTGATATTGCGCCGAGGTTGAAAATGATGCTTTTTCTTCGTTTAGGTATAGTCCCTAGCTATTAAGGGACTATGGTTTCGGTGTCGCGGTTATCATTGCTTCCCATGTACCGCCAACCTGTTTTTGTAATGACGCGCTCGAAGGCCATCCTGCAGTGTAGTTCTTTGAAAAAGTACAAGAGAAAGTGTTTTTGTAGCGTTAGCTACACTGGCCTAGCCAAGCCCGTTTCGCGCGGCACATCAAGAACCGTGCTGCGCATGCGCAAGGATCAGTGATGTCACACGGCTTGCGCACCGGCGCCACCGGAGCCGGCACCTCTCGCGCACTCCGCCGCCGCCGCTCGCGACTCACCGCCGCCGGTCTGCGCATTCCAGAGGAGTGACGTCGTAGCCGTGGTAGACGCACTGGCGCCGGCGCGCGCTCGCTGTGCTGTCGCCGTCTGACACTGCGCTGGAGCCGCTGCGCTTCTGACTGGCGTTTGACAGTGTGGTATAGCCATGGAGAAGGAGAGCGCAAATGCTGCTTAACAGCGCAGAAGAACGGAGAAGCTTGACTCATCGGATCCCGAAGTAGTTGCCTGGCAATTAGCGGTTCAGCGTAGGAGGAATGAATACATGTGCCACATAATACGTATACCGCGTGTGTGTCATTGGAGCAGCAGTAAGCATGACAATCAAGCTAATCCTTGACAATCTAGACAACCAGGAAAGCTAAGAATAATCAGCTGAACCTTTGCTAACGCTACGTATATCGTGGCATAGCCGAGCTAAGCCACTGCAACTTTTTTTGGTTGTTTATTATTTGTTTTAGATGATTCATTGCATTTACTTAAACATATCTTAGTAGCACTGCAGAAGTGCTTGCTTAAACATGCACTCCAAATTCTTCCATGCTTTGAATTAACTGCGAAAATTAGTTCTCTTTGAGAGCCACCTTACCAAAGTTCCGCCGTCTGGCTTCACTTCACTTAGGATCTAGTTCATTCGGAAAATTAGAGGTCAATCGGATATTACAACCCTCTATGCACTTTGTCGTTATTCTGACACCTGCGCCGATGACTTAAGACACTTAATTCTTTGTATATCGAATAATAACAGTTTGGCACGTGTATAATATTAGACTGTACGATATGTGTGTGTTTATGCGTTCACAACTTTTGAACTCTGATCTCCTTCAAGGACTACATCAGCACTGTGGTGGGATGCACTTCGAGTGCTAGAAGAAAAGAAACGCTGCAGCGCTAAATTTATTCATCTACTTTGGGCAAAAATTGTACCCATAAAAAATAATTTATCTTTTTTTGGGCCAAGCAACATGTTGGTGAATTCTCGGATTCCAATCGGCGTAGATAAACAAAAAACAGGTTGCGAAATGGAATTTCAAAACATTCCAGAGAAGGTTGCCATACTGCTAAGTTTTACACGGCAGAAGTCCACCAATGTACCAACTGAAATTATATAATTTGGCATGTAAAGAATAGAGGGGGCCGAAATCACGAAGCCGCTCCTTGCTAAGTGCTTTTTGCTTTCGGCCGGCTGCCTTCGGTAATAGTATCTCAAGCATTAGGAATGGCTCCAATTTTCTCTTACGAGCCTTTCCAGAGTAAGATGTTTCGGGCAGTATGGGCGTAGGTTAAGTGATATATGCTGTGTTAACCCTTTATTGCCGAATGTTGCCTGCGGGCAACATAACTGAAAGGAGAAACATTTCTTGTGGAGCTTGTTTTTAAAGAGAATCTTTCTATATCTCACTGATTCGTCCGTGAGCGCCGATAACGCACTGCAGGAAAGCCAACTTACACAATGGAACTATCTGCGCATCTGCGCACACAATAGAACAATGGCGGACGACATACGTATCGTGGAATACTGCAGTCTACATTCCCAGTTGTTACGATACGAACTATGGGAACTGCAACGCCACACTACACAGACGAACTGTATATATCTGCATTGGATTACGCGCGTCACGCAATGCATTCCCGGTCGTCACCATGGGTACGCCGCGGGTGCAGCGCACGGCAGAAGACGCTGTCGTACGCGAACGTAAGCGCGAGCGTGCCCGTAAGGCCCATCCAGTGTATCGGCAATGGCAGAGCCTCTGACCGTCTACCACAGTGATCACAAGACAATACTGTGCAAGTGTAGAGTCGTCCGCGAAAGAGTGAGCGTGTGCGCGTAATCAACGGTTACATAACCTAAAATGTAACTTAACGAAATGCTATGTAACCTAACGAAATGTGTCTTCATTCAGCTTCAACGTTCAATAATACAATCCTAAACAAGCAATCAAATCGCATATGCAGCGCATCGGGTCGGTCAGCATTTCTTGGGTTCGTTGCTTGGTCGTTGGCTTTGGACTTTGATTCAGTTTGCATTCAGTTCGCGTTCAACTATCTTTCTTTAAGGAAGGGGCTTTGATTTTTTGAATATGAACTTTCTGGCTTAATGTTGCGGCCGACATTGAATTACAGGCAGCAAGCGTCATTTGTTGGTTCAGAGGAGGAACACAGAATGAGGAGGCAGAAGTTAAGAATGTGACTCGCTTACGTTTGAAAGCATGTGCAGAGGAGACAGACCGATGTACGATCTCCAGCTACAGTGCTATAACACAAATGATGTAAAACTAAATAACTATACCCCTAAGGTTGCCATATGACGAGAGCGGTCTGTACAAATACCAAAAAACAGCGATAGGTGGCTTGGGGTGAAGCTGACTTCCAGTTTTCTGCTGGGCGTTTCCCCTTATTGTTAAAAAAGCTTCTGAAAAATATTTTTCCTTCGTGTTGATTCTGCTTATTCTCAATGTGTGTTGCACCCTTACATAAAATATGAACAATTCTTTCGGGTATTTTTATGTCTCGTCCTTAAAGGGTTAATTACGTCTAATCATGTAATTACTTGCAACCGTAAAGAAAACGTGTCGAACCATATTCCGAGCAGAAACATGTTGCATTTCCCTCGAAAGAGAATATCAGTTTCTCTAAATTGCCTATTGTGGCCGGTATATTGTAGCGATTTTTTACGCGTCATACTATGGCACTCCTGTCCTCCATCATTCCCAGGCGGTTTATGCCGTTGATACCGCGGACGGAGCGCCGATCTGACCACTGACGAAGCACGAACATTTAAACTAAATTGTGGAGTTTTACGTGCTAAAAGCACGATCTCATTATGATGCATGCCGTAGCGAGGGACTCGGGAATAATTTGGACAACCTGGGGTTATTTACCATGCACCTAATGCACGGTACACGGGGCATTTATTTTTTGCTTTCGCCCCCGTCCAAATTCGGCCGCCGCGGCCGGGATTTTACCCCGTGACCTCGCGCTTAGCAATGTAATGACAAAGACACTCAGCAATCACGTCTGATAGACACGAAAATGAATGACATTGACGTAGAATCGTTAAAGTATTATGTCAGCGTGCATTACCCGCGACTCAACCACATCCGTCACCCTACCCGTGACTTCGCTATGCTCGTCTCACTCGAAATGCATGTTTACTAGCACAAAAAACTGATAGAAGTTAAAGATGTAGGAGACAAACGCAAAAATTTCAACGCTTAAACAGAAACTAACCTGCCCAACTTATTACCACTACTATTCGAGTCTCTCTTTGTCGTATTTCTTTGCCCCTGCTACCCTCAATCAATTTGAGGGTAGAAGTCTTGCTTTGCGTCCTGTGTCAATATAATACACGACATCTAGTAGTGGAAACGAGTTGCGCTGGAAGCAGTCACCGACCTTCGAATGTAAACAATTAAGGAAGGGACAATTTCATTTCAAGACAGAGCAGACTGCATTGCAGCATTGCAAGAGGGTCAAAGTAGTAGAAAGTGGGATGGTGCTTCGAACATTAGGCTTTCTTACAACACGAGTACCGATAATTCTCGATTGGTGCGCGTCAAACTGATCCCTCCCACACTGCAGCGTTGTGGAAGGGACGTTGAGAGCGCACTGTGCTATATGAAGAGCGTCGCCGAAGTGGAGAGTGCGTTGGAGCGCTACCAGTTGGCTGCAGGAGGAGAAATGAGGAGGGTGCACTCTTAAAAAAAAGGTCGTCATATTCACTAAGTAAATACTAACACGTTACTAGTCCCAAAAAGCACTACCTTCTTAGTAAGTGCAGGTAGTAAAATGATGGTTAGTACTTTTCACTACCTGCTGAAGCTAGCAAAAAGCACTAACTTAGTAGTAACTAAATACTACCTCGGTAGTGCAGTTACTAACACAACTGAAATATAATTACAAACAATACAATGGGACCTATTCGATTTATAAGTGCCGCTTGCATTGTCCTATGAAGTCGAGGGTATTGTAAAAGCATAAAAAAGTAAAATAAGAAATATACATGAAAGGAACCGCGTCCTATTGCTATATATTTGGGCCTTAATTGGTGGCATTAACATATACGTAATGTAAATTTGCCAAGGACATGAAGCCGCACTGACTCCGGGTAAGAATGTACTACATATGCTAAAAGAGCAACTTCACCAGTATTTATAGGCCTAGTTTGAGGGAGCACATGTGGCACCGGTGATCACCTATGTATTTGATTAAATAATCAAAGCTATGTGCTCAAATGTCTCAAGCCTACTGTCTGTACATATGTGTGATACGACGTCGCATGTAACTGTTAATCGAACATAATGAACAACACTACAGTTAATCTCAATTTCGCATAAGACTTTTACAATCACAGCAAAATAGGCCAAGGCCAGACAAGTTAGTAGTTGCTTAGTAGTTACTTAGTAAAAACTACTAAGAAACATTTCTGGTTAGTAAAGGCAGCACTTACTAGCTTTACTAACCACTGGCTAGTACAGAACTAGTCAGAAGGTAGTAAAATACACATTAACCTAGTAAAAACGTGCATTTACTAGCTATTTACTAACTTTATTTTTAAGAGTGTGGGTAGCGCATTGGAGCGACGCTAGTTAGTTCGAACCCCAAACCAAACCTCCATCGACCAACCTGCTGGCGCTGCTTCGGATGCTGCGTGACGCTCAAGGAAACTTCGTTCCAAGGCAGACGCTACAGCAGCATTAAAGCAAGTTGACATCATAGCCTGGGCCTGGATTCTGAAAAAGCTTGTGCGCTACAATTGTTCTTCAATGCAAAGTTCAGTAAATTGGGAAGCTGGACGGGGCATTACACACAGTACATAGCCTAAACATCGTGCCTCGGGTTTTAAACGTCTTTTGGACTTCGTGAACTCGGTCCGAATTTTAGCCAATCGGGATGGCCGACATATCACTAGGAAAGGTGGCCAGCCAATGGCAAAGTGAACTTACGAAAGAAAAGCTTTGTGAATCTGCCCGCTGATTATTTCCAAGAAAATATTGCGTTATAAAACCGACATTTGGACTGATTACACGTGCGCGCAGATGGAAAATTGCATCGCTATGCGTATAAAACTATATTTGATTAATAATTTAGAAAGGTCCAGCGTAAAAAACAATAATAGCAAGAACGCATGAAGCCACAAGTGGGCAGCTTATACAAATCTATGTACTGCTCATCGTTCACATAAAAGCTTAACTATCGTAACGACAGTGTTCTCTGTAAAAATCGTTATCTAGTCGCCGACAACGTTCTACGGTGGTAAAGGGAAAGCTACGGAAGCAATGCGCGGTCAAGTTTTAGCGTTCCTACACATTTTCAGTTCCACATTCTCATCGCCGCGTTAGCTTAAGCTGGCGAAGAGAACACATAAGCATCGTATTTCCAAGAACAAAATACTACGAAATGAGTGTTCGATTTCAGTTATTTTCCTGCTTTTGTCTCTCGCGATTGTCATAGTCACAACTGTAACACGTGAACCCAATCATAGCCACCTATATACTTTCTGTGCCCGCGCAATCACTCCGGGAGCGCCGTTCAACCTCCTCTCCTGACCTCCTTGCAGGTCGCCCGCTAGGGGCGCTGCTACCCCAGAATAGTTGAATAGATCAGCAAGAGACGATTAGAGTACTGGTGGAAAAAAAGCAGGGAAAAGATGGATACGACCTGATCTCTTAGAATCATAGGCAGCGGTACAAGGTAAATTCTTGAAAAAGAAATATAACGAGAGGTATACAAAAATGCTGGATAAAGAACATGTATAGTATACCTGATTAAATCAAGCAGGCTAGGTGACTATTTGTCGCCGCCCCGTTTCAAAGGGGATGCCAATAAATCATCATCATCATCATCATCATCATCATCATCATCATCAGTTTTTAAGAATAGTTCGCTAGCCGCTGTGCCTGGATAAAGGCGGGAAAAATTGCGTGTGCGCGTCTCCATAAGTGTCAAATCGAGACAATATTAATTTGCCTCGCCTGCCGACGGTTCGCTGGTTTGCTGGGAGACCACCTTTCTGCAGCAGTCCACGGCTGGGAAAAAAACTTGCCTTCTGCCTTGGATTGCCGCGGTGGGCTGCAGCAGGGTATTGAAGGACTGTGGCAGTGGTGACACTGTCGGTTCCGTTTTGAGGACGTCTAGCAGCAGCGCAAATGAGAGCCTTCTGGCCGAAAAGAAGACATTGTGGTCACGAGTGAGTTGTGCTACTTTAAGTGGTTTGATAGGGCGCTTTGCGAGTTGATTCCCAGTAGTATGGCGTATTGTTGTGGACCTGGATGCACCTCGTACAGTAAGAGAAAGGTCCCGGGCATCTCATTTCATGAAATTCCGAGCGATGAAGAACTTCCAGAGAAGTGGCTCCAAGTTTGAATGTGTCAAACGTGGAATGCGTCAGATACTTGCTGAGAGAGATGCACTTTCGATTTGTTCTGACTAGAAAGCTCTCGTCTGACGCCAATGAATATTTTTTGGGTGGTTGAGGAGGTCAGCTGGAAGCAACGGGCAGAACGGGCAGTTTTGTGCGGAACATAAAAGTCTCGGAAGACAGGCATTGCGTCAACATCGACAAACAACAACGTGATGGACACGGAAGATAGCACATGCTCGTCGCTACGCCGGCAACTGAGCGTAAGCACTACGCCAGAACCATCCAAATAATTTCCCAAAGAGGCGACAGGAGCGCTGTTCAACCACATTACCCGGCGCAAAGAAACGCTTCGTTCTCCAGAATGTGCAGCACTAGCGATGGTTGGCGGATACCTATCGAGAGCTGTTAAACTGTTAATGAGCGGGTGTCTTGCAAAGAATGCCTCAGTTTGTTGACAAAGCCCAAGCTCTCGGCGCCATCAGATTCTCTGATTAGGCTTCAAGACAGAAGCCGTCTGCTGTATCGGTCAGACGAACTTGTAGTTGTGCTGAACTCTTTGCACAAGTAGGTTGAAGTAGTGCTCGCTAAGCTAAGAAATTTTACGCAGCTGCTCAGGGAGACAGCCGTGAATGCTGCTCAAGTGCTGCGAGAGCGTGAACTATGTAATTGTTCAGTGCCTGAGCATCACGAGAAGCTGTTTGAGATCATGGTGACAAAGTTCTTCCGCCCTCTATTCACTAATTTTGCGCTGAAGATAACGGACAAGAACGATATCGCAAAAGTTTTTTCACAGAAGCCCCTGTCACGACAGCTCCACAAACTGTAAATCCATAAGATGGCAATAAAAGTTTTTGTTGTGCAGTTATTAGAGCCGACATTATTTTTTTCCACACTGACATACAAAACATGTAATAATAAGCAGAAGGAAAATGAAGCTTCATACTAGTACAAATAAGAGCTGTGGTTATCCTTTTATCGTTCTTTTCTTTTGGAAGAAGCAATGCGCGGCGGCCTGTACGCTTCTGTGTCGGCGTTAAACGCCCGCAGATGTTGCAAAACAATAGAATGGGCACGGGTAAAAAAAATAGCGTGATATATAGTTATGCTACAGCGCACGCCGCCGTAGAGCGCGCTGTATTTCTATTCTGGGGTAGCTCCGCCAACTGGTGGTGAGTGACGGCACTAGGCGCGACGACGGGTTCCCTGCGTTCTCGGCACCGAAGAGCAGGCATGAAGTATATAGGAGGCTATGACCCAATATACGCAGATTCAGCATCTGTTCCACGGAACCAAAAGCGCTCTCAAGCTCTGCCGAAATACAAGACGCGGAGCTTTAAATCGCTTGAAACCACATGTGCGCACCCGCCGTGGTGGCGTATAGTGGCTTTGCTGTTGCGCTGCTAAGCCCGAGGTTGCGGGATCGTATCCCGGCTGCGGCGGCCGCATTTCAATGGGGGCGAAATTCAGTAACACCCGTGTACCGTGCATTGGGTGCACGTTAAAGTACCTCAGGTGGTCAAAATTTATTCGGAGTCCCCAACTAGGGCGTGCCTCATATGCTGCAGCTTGCTGTCAGCAAACTCCTTATCGGTGGGGATGCGCGCACTGGGCTCCTGCCGTAGATTACGAGCGTAACGCATATCATCAAAACCGGTTTCCACGCGCCGGATGTTTCCTACAATCTGTCCTGGGACAACTGGCCACGTGGTTCGGCGACCCACGCTCCCTGCTGGTCACTTGATCGGCATCGAGCGCCACCTATTCTAACGGCTATGTATAGTTTTCCTTCACTTCCCGGAGCCATTGGGCACGGCAGAACCACAATAATGCAGACGTCTAATCCGCTGTCCTTCTTCATGCAGGTAAGAGGGCGACACGATCAGTACTTTAGATCTAGTAATCTCTTCTTGTTGGTGCTGCCGTGCCCGAGGCTTGTTGTTGCAGTTGCCGATGTTGTTTTGTTTTACACCGAAATCTGTACATAGCTAGGCGAAACGAAAAACTGTTCGCCCTATGTTGCGCTAAACGTCTCCATTGGCTGCGATGTCATTTACATCATTCTCTACGTCGCACCTAAGCACGCGTGCCATTGGCAGCGCCGTTAGTGACGTCGTTCTCTGCATCGTACCTGCTCTGCCCGCAACGCCGTCTCCTCGGCTCGCCGTTGTCACATGCGTTCGATATCTCGAGTTATCTCGGCGTCGTGGTTAGCAGCATCCGCCCGCCTTTGGCGTTTGCGTTCCACTTCGCGATTTGAACGTGGACGTTTCATCGCAGCCGAAGCCAAAGTGCCGCTCGAGAAACTTCCGCCGAAAGCTGGCGTCAGCCCCGGCGAATGCGTTCCCGCCATTACCACGTTGATGCTACTCTGCCCGCAACCCCGGCTCCTCGGCTCGCCGTTGTCGCATGCGTTCGATATCTCGAGTTAGCTCGGCGTCGTGGTTAGCAGCATCCGCCCGCCTTTGGCGTTTGCGTTTCACTAGAAACACAAACATGGAACCAATTATTGAGAAACGCTTCAATACACCGTCATGATTAAACCACTGCTAAACACCGGGGCCGAACGTTTCAGCTTCGCTGGTTAACTATCTGTACGGATTTCTTGGGCGGGGTTATTTTTAATGGATACTTTTTTTAGTAGATGGGGATATAGAAGAGAATCCAGGCTCCGAGTTAAGCCAGATTGCTGAACAACCAAAGGATATTGAAACCGATATAAAATATATCAAAGAGCATCGGCTAAGCGAAATTGAAAAGATAGACGCCCTCTCCAAACTTGGAGAAGAAGTAGTCTCATGCAAACAACACATTGCACTTGGAAATAGCTGTTAAAAGATTAGAAAGCAGGGTTGATCATTAGGAAAAGCACAGCAGAAGACCAAATCTTATTGTTTACAGTCTACCCGAGGTTGAGGGAGAAAACCGCGATACATTGGAACACAGCCCAAATCAAACGATCATCAAGGATACCCTTGGCTTAGAGCCAGTTACCATAGAACGAATACTTCGCTTAGACAGCGCGGATAAAGATAAAGACAGACCGGTCATCTTAAAGCTACTTGACTCAAGAAACAATCAACCGTACTGAAGAAAGGCTACAAGCTCAGGAACACTAACTACTCTGTATGTGAAGATTTCACTCGTAGAGTGCGGGAAAAGAGAAGAAAGCTCGTGAAAAGTACTAAATCAAACAGCTAAAAAAGGAGAAAAAGTGTCTCTACTTTTTTATAAACTGTACATAAATGACAGCATGTTTGTCTCGGATGACGAAAGAAACATGAGACTCGCAGTCCAAAAACAAACGCCGGAAGAAGTCGACCAGTAACTGGAAGCCACAGACATTCACAGAAATAACATTACTACATGTAAACACCAGAAGTATTGTCAATAAAACTTTAGAAAACCTCTAAGCTTTAGAAAACCTCTGAGTCGAACACAACCCTGACATTTCCATTACTCAAACATGGCTTTCACCAGAAATATATACAGCCTCGAAATAGCACCCCCAAATCACTCAGTTATCCCTAAAGATCGACCAACTCGAGGGGGTGGCGTAGCTCTGCTCATTAGGAAGCCCTTACCCTTTGCATTGATGTCCGACGTTCCAGATGTTGAGGCTGTGTTCTGCAGGATTATGTGCGATTTTCCGAAACTTACTTGTTGCTTTTACCGAAGTCCTCTTTCTGGTCCCTCCCGAAAGTGTTATTGCTGTGCAGGAGTTTATGCAGAAGCATGCCAGCAACCGAGTTATTTTAATGGGAGACTTCAATTTATCTCACATTGACTGGAATACCATGCATCACACTTCGCTCTCATCTAATGCGCTCATTGATTTGATGCTAAACTTAGGGCTTCATCAAGTTGTAACCACTCCTATGCGAACACAAGGAACAAGCGATAACATCCTAGACTTAAAACTGATTAGTGACAACTTCCCTCTAAATCTACTGAACTCAGAGATCATAAACGGTGTATCTCAGATCACAACATACCAAAGTGCCAGCTGCCCCCCAGATGCACTAGAACAGCCAAAACTACTGAAGTTATTGTCCCTAATTTTGAAAAAGTAGCTGATTCCGCTATACTAACCTATTTAGCGCAAGAATACAAATAATCTTACGAAATGGCCAACGATAGTTCTGTTCACATCAAGGATATTTGGCTTTATTTCAAGCGTATAGTCTCGCACTACATACGTCATTATACCCCGAAAAAAAAGTTAAAAAAAGATCACAATAAATACAATCCTTGGATAACACGCGATATAATTCTTGTCAAGCGCACAATAAAACACAAAAAATTACAACAAAAAACAAATTAGAACTACTCCGCACTACCGACGAACTCAAGTTAAGGACTAAGCTCGCGAAGCATACATATTTTAATGAAACAATGCCTTACCTTACCAATCGCAACCCTAATCGCTTTTGGAATTTTTTTCCCGCACGCCCCGCCGCGACAACAGATCGTCCGCGCGTGGAAAAATTGGCCTCGCTGATAAATTTAACGACCACTTTTGCTCAGTCTTTACTAAAGATAACGGCACACTTACATATTTGCCACCGGCATCCTTCCCCACTATTGACACATTAGCAATAAACGACTCCGGAATATTTAAGCAGTTACCTGAGCTGGGCGTGAAGAACGCAAATGGTCCCGATAACATTACCAATGAGTTCTTGAAAAGATATGCGGAATGTAATAGTAAATATCTTGGCCTTATTTACCACAAGTCACTTTCGACGTCAGACCTACCTGAAGATTGAGAAATTTCTAAAATTGTACCAATTCATAAGTCAGGGGATACTAACCTACCCTCCAACTACAGGCCAATTTCACTTACCAGCACATCATGTAAAATTTTGGAACACATTACTCTCAAGCACACCACATCTTTCGAAGAACATTTTCTAGTAGATGTCAAACACGGTTTTAGGAGAGGTTTATCGACAGACACTCAGCTAACAGAGGTGGTACACAATCTTGCTTTAAGTATCAATAATCATAACCAAACTGACCTACTTTTACTAGATTTCAGTAAAGCGTTTCATTGTGTGTGCCATAATAAACTGCCAAAATTACAGCTGTGATTCGCAATGGACCATTACTGCATGGATAAAAAACTGTTTACCTCATCGATCACAGCGTGTTGTCATCAAAAACATCTCATCTGCTCCAGTGCCTGTTGCATCAGGTGCCCCACAGGGCTCAGTAATAGGCCCGCTGTTATTTTTTATTCTTGTCAATAACAATACAAATAACATTGCTTGTAAAATTAAACTCTTTTCAGTTGACTGCATAATATACAGAGAAATACGTAATCACGAGGATCACATTCTGCTCAATAACACACAATAAAAAATAACTGAATGGTGCTATAACTGGCTAATGACAATTAATACAAACAAAACGGTTTGTATGACAGTAATGAGAAAAAAAGCACCTATCGCTTTTCCCCTACACACTTCGTAACTACAGTCCAACAACACAATTATCTTCTTTTAAGAATAACGTCCGACCTTAACTGGGCATCGCATATTAACAACATAGCTTCTTGTGCATAACGAAAACAGTTTTTTCTCAAAAAGTGACTGCGGCTAGCACCAACTAACGTCCAACATTTAACTCGCACTACATTTGTGAGACCTGTTTTAGTATGCTAATGGCGTATGGTTCCCGCGCACTAAAAATAATAGCTCTAAACTTGAAAGCATCCAGAGGAAGGCAATTGGGTTTGTCCACAAAAAATACCGGCGCGGTGATTCACCTAATCTTCTATACTAACGCAGGGCTTGCAACTTCGGTTCTTCGAGCAAAACAAGCTCGTCTAAAATTGCTGCATCAAATACTACAACCGACTAAAATAGATGCTTCTGAACACTTTACCTTTTTCTAAATCCCGCATACTTCGTCATTATCATCCGTATACGCTAAATGAGTTCCTTTGAAATAACGAAACTTTTCAGTTTTCCTTTTTCCTCCGTGTGGTTCGCGTGTGGAATAACCTAGATGCATCTATAACTAACACAGTATCGCAATGTGATTGTGTTAAGGTATTGGAAGATGCATTAAAGAGGAAAAATAGTTCTTATGCACTTATAATCGTCAAAACTCCCATTTTTGTGAACTATAGCTAAACGTTTACTTCCTTTGTTTCTTTCTTCTTTTATTGCGATAGCAATTATATGGACACTCAAAAGCAGATTTCTGCCGTCGGCGTCGCCGTCGCCGTCGCCGTCGCCGTGAGGTTCCGTATGACGTCATTTGGAGATGAAATCGTCGCCGCGCGCCGAACGCTGTATGTGCGAGTGAAAGGGCGCGAGGGGCGCGTCTTTCACGGGGAGTGAACGCACGGCGGAGAACAAACGCGCGTTCTGCGCCGTGCTCGCTTAAGGGCTGCAGAAGTAGGCGTCTCTTTTCTCCTTTACAATCACCATATATGTAGAGCAAACGCGCCTTCTTCGGACGCGCGAGAGGCCGTGGGGGAGGGGGAGGGAAGGGAGGCGACGTTTAGCTGCGGCACCAAGTGCCTATTTATATCAGAGGCTCCAGCAACAGTCACCAACGCCGCACGCATTTTGAGCTAACGCGGGCAAAACGCCGATGGCGTCGACAACAGTTCTGCGTGTTGTTGCTACCAAAGCCGCTCACCTTACTTCGTATGACATTGCTGTGTTGCTATCGCATTCATTGCTTCGCCCTTAGGGCGAAACTGTGACATTTTTTTGTAACATTGTAATAATCTTTACTGACGTGTAACCTGAAGTGCACTATTTATGTGACTTCCTCTTTTTAATAATAGTATCATTGTTGTATCTATGGGCATTGAACCTGTTCGATGTATTTCCGTATCGAAAAACTGTTGCATATGCTTGGATGTTTTTACCGTTCGTTATATAAAACATGCACTGTATGTGCAATCATATGCCAGCCTGCTATGGTCTCGACATGAGACTGGCAGTATTGTAAGTAAATAAATTACTTAAAAACTAGTCATATTGAGATTCTGAAACGCAAAATGCAAGAACTTAATCTTGAACGCAGGCACAGAAGTTCCACTACTGTAATATTTCCTTTATCGACACAGAAGATTGTCGGAGAGCATAGAATTCTGTACCTCCTAATTGGCTCGTCCTAAAGAGATTCTGACCAACGGGGAAGTCGCCGACCGACGCCGTCCTTCGATGCCGTCGTTCGAAAGAGTGGTCGTGAGGACGAGAGTCCCCAACAGTGGACTCGCGCTGGGTGGGAATGTATACATCTACGCCTAAATGCTGTTCTATAGGAACGACCTCGGCATCTATAAATTCCCAGGCCGTGGGAATGGGTCGTGCACATATGCGAGTAGTACAATGCTTCCACATAGCCCCCGACTCTGTGTAACGTGATAATGGCCACAGTTTAGTAGTGAGTCCTCATGGTTACAGAGGAATTATACACCATGCTGTTCTGCTGTCGGTAAAAGTTGATTTGAACTAAATAAACTGAATTGAATGATCATTTTTAAGGAGATAAATCCACATACTGATTTTGTTTACAGCGAGCATTCGTAGCAAAAAAGAATCTTCTGCTGATGGATCGCTGCACATAGAACGTTTCGTAAAACATGCTTATTCGTTCAAAAAAGTTGTCTGGCTAGGATACATTGGTTGACTATTGTTGTCTCGCTATTATTATTATAGAGGCAGTGTCCTTGTGGATACACGGATGAGCACACAACCGCACTTGTATCTATACTATGTCTCTATTTATGTAGTCACAAGTTTGCCCATTTGCAAGAATAATAGCAAATTCTTTGTCTGTAGCAGTACTCAGCACAACGGCTTAATCTGGAGCCACACTGACTGGTGGGAGTGGGCTAAATTCACCTCAATGTCAGTGTATTTTCTTTCTTTAGCGTGTGTGTGTGTGTGTGTACGCTTGTGCATAGCTGTCGGGCATACCTAGGAAAAGCAAATCGCGTACAGAATGTGTACACCGTGACTGAATGGGCTACCTGCGTATATGCGAGTGTACGTATTGAATTTTAAATTCGCAACCAGCTAACGTCCTGTCTATTAAACGAAGAAAACAATGTTGCGCAGCAACACGCCTGAAAAGAAATAACAATAGTTAAAGAGTGTAATATATTTCCCTTTTGAATTTAACCCAGGTAGCTCACATGGTATTAAAATCGTGCTTTTAAGGTATGCCACAAATTACACGAATTTCTGATCAGTTTTGATGGTTTAGATATATTTTTGACCAGACTTATTCAATCTTGTTATTGATTACGTTTAGGAAACGCATTTAAAAATAATAAATATATCTTTTTTAACCATTTTGAGACCATGTTGCGGGCTGAATACGTCACTATTTTGGCTCACTTTCGTATCACTTTGCTCAGTTTGCCCTGCAGCCATTATAGGCCGCACACGTCGTGTCAGTATGGCAGGCAGAGCTCCCGGGAAGCAGTGCGCTATATTGTGGATTGCGTCAAGCGGACAGAGGAAATTGAAGAATTGTGACGATCAGCCGCATGCGGTGAAATTTATTTTTTTCGTGTGTACGGAATTTTCTGTTACTCGTTATACTTAGCCTATCCGTCAAGTTGGGAGTAGTCACCGCTTGTAAATTTTAACGTGTTGTAGCGTATCGTAGATGATGATAAATGGCGAGAATAGCTGACTTACATCCTAGAAGTACTACCGCCATATATAGTTTCGGAATTATATCACAAATACCTGACGCAGACAAAGCTAGTCGCGGGTGAAACTGTGCAGCTGCAGCTTACGGATTATGTCGCTATTGCTCTCGATGGGCACTTTTTATAGCTTCCTGGGAAGGCGCTCGCCGCCACACTCACAGGTACCGAGGAGGAGGGGCGTGCCTGTTCACGCTGTCAGCACTGGGTTTATTGCGTATATACGCGTGTGAATTGTTGCCGTTGCTCGAGCCACAGCTTGAAGATGGAGGCGTAGTTAATGTAGTAAGTTCTTCAGGGAGAACTGGCGCATTTCTCTGGGAGAGAATTTCTTTGCCGACCGCTGTGCATCTGGACGTACTGCAGATGCCTCGCCCGTTCTCTCGATCGTTCGTTCGTTCTCGCTCGCATGTTAGTTCTCGCTAGTTAGTTTGATCGCTATCTCGCACGGAAGTTCTTTCGTTTGTTCTGTGGCGGAGAATGCGATATTGCCATAACGAGGTGTAGTGAACGTTAAGAACCCCAGGTGGTCAAAATTAATCCTGAGCCTTCCACTACGGTGTGCCTCATAACCAGAATTACTTTTGGCACGTAAAACCCGATAAAGAAGAAGAACAACAACCCACTAACTTTGTTCTCGCTGCTTGCGCTGCCTTGCTTAACTTTATCGTCGTCAGCACACAGGCACATTTCCGCCGCCACGGAGATCCCGCTGTAAAGATAGAGTCTCGGCAGTAAGAACAGCCCACTGTAGTTTTGCTTCAGACATTGTAAACAGGGGAGGGTTTAGGTAATACTGAAGCAGGTATTGTGTGTAACCAGTATCTGTTGTCGGCAAAAGTCGTCAGATTCGTGCAGCCATTCAATTGATGGGCATTCTGGAGGGTGGCTATGAGAACCGCGTAACGGGTGTACGGCGTGACGTCGGGAGGTGTTCTGCGGCTGTTCCTCAAGAAGACACGATGATGGTGGGATGCCGAATGAATCACTCGAGTGGGCACGTCGGAGTGATGCGTGGTAGTACTGTGTCACTCCGACGTCAACCTTACAGGAACATGCCCAGCTCAACACAATTGCAGAGCTAATTTTGCAACGTGAAAAAGCACGTGAAATAAAAAAGCAACTTGTTCCGGCTGTCGCTGCGTTGCATGCTCATTTTCAACGCGGCTCTCGGATTGACAATCAGTCCTATCCAATGCCTCCCTGGGAATTCACCAGCATCACAACTAATAAGCCAACGAAGTTACGACGGAGCGATACAACAGGTATAATTGACGACCACAATATCATCGATGCGTCATGCGCTAACACCTGCAAAGTCTATACGGAGACATCCACCCAAATGTAACAATTTGCTACAATGGAAACCCAACCGGGTTCCTCGAAAGAAAGCCTGTAATAGTTCAGCGGATTTCCGCTGAACTATTACATCAAAGTCTATACGGATGCTGCTATTCTCCCAGACGGCGGGAGGACATTATTCCTTAGTACTACGCATAATTTGATCAGCGGCCACCAGCGCTTATTTATCTACGGAAGCCAGCGCTCTAGTAATGGAACTTCAAGCCATCCACGACGCTGTGCAAGATGCGACATCTAAGCTGCCTACCATCAAACAACTAGATATCTTCAATGATTCTTTAGCGGCTATTCAGGAACTGAAGAAGGTTGACAAGGCGATGGAAATCTGCGAGACAATACACACTATGACTAGAAAAACAGCTACTTGCGTCAAGGTACACTGGATTCAAGGCTATGCAGCGAACCCTCACAACATTTCTGCTGACCAGCAGGCAAATTGCCCTCCTAATCCAGATCTTCCGTCTATTCCCCTCCCACCTCAACCCCTTAACTCGCTCCGAGCCCGTAAAAATTTTCTCCGGCAGGACACACGCACTCTTATCCCCCCGTGTGTCTGCTCCTTCCCCCTTCACCTTACTAGGGCGGAGGAAGTTGTGCTTAGGAGGCTTCGGGCCGGGGTGGCCCTTACACCGGCTGTGATCTCAAGGTGGAACTGGTCGCATTTACCACTGGGTGCTACGTGTCCGTACTGCTCCGTCCCTGCGATGGAAGCAGATGCATACCATCTAATATGGACATGTACTGGTTTAAAATCGGAACGCTCGCGTCTCCTACTACAAGCCGGCCTCCGCTACAGTGTGACAACGAGCTATGACCGCTGGATACACGATAACAAATTCCACAAAACACTGCTTCAATTTATACACAACACAGGCCTTACAGCACACATATAATACACATACATATCAAGAATTATGACTTAACGGCAAGTATTTATCGCAAAAAGGAAAAGAGTGGGCACGTCGAAGAAATAGCCTCACAGCATGGTCTGAATATGGTGTCGCGTGCAAATTGCTATGCAGCTGGCTAGGTCCAGAGACAAGATAGATGTGAAAACACTGGCTGATTACATTGATCCGATTTGGTGTGAGGATCACAATGATGATAATTATTTACTGACATCCCCTTTCAAACGAGGCCGTCACAAATAGTCACCTAGCCTGCTTGGTTTAATCAGGTTTGCTGTACATGCTTTTTAGTCTAAGACTTTGTAGACATCTCCATAATCGTATTTCTGTTCCTGAAAACTTCTGTGTCTCCCTTGTACCGCTACCTAGGCCTGTGAGAAATCCGGTCGTATTATTATTTTTCCAGCTTTTCTTTCACCAATACTCTAAACGTATTTTGCTTATCTCGATGGTAACTTGTTGTTTACTTCCATCCACATTAAATCCAAGCGCTTCTGTAAGGAGCACATTACCAACGGGTCCCACTGGATGAACACCTTCCCATTCCATTAGGATGTGCTGAGTGTTTTCCAGATTTTCACTGAAGCAGACATATGCCTCAACTTCTTGCGAATATTGGCTCCGGTATGTTCTTGTCCTTAGGCAACCAGCTCAACGCTGCATGGGAGTGCTGTATAAATTGATTGGTGTGGGAGCTTACTGCAACAGCTTGGCCAGCTTCCCTGTGGCATGGACGACCGCAACACGGCGTTGACATTGCAGTTTATGTCGCACACTACCTGCGGATCGATTACGAGTAGTAAGCCAAGAAATACACTAAAAGGGGCTGCTAATTGACATCGTACACAGAGAAGCGGGACAATCAAGGGTCTCCAGCGTCGCGGGTAGAACACGTGAGAAGATCGGCAGCCTGAGAGAAGTCCTACAGGCGACACACGTTGCTTTGACCTAGTGGAACGCGGGAACTGTGGTGGATCTGAAGGCATGAGAAGGGAGGCGGCCATAGAGCGCAGGGCTGTGCGTGCACTAGACTGCAGTGCGTCAGGTGCTGCGGTGCGTTCTTGTGTGACCGCTCGCGCATCCGGCGATGTCGGGGAATGGGCTACTTGGTTGTTAAAACCAGGTGGCGGACGAATGGTAGCCTCGGCGATAGCACGTTATTGTGGCAGTGCCGCTGACACATTCAGAGTGTCTGACGCACACATGATCGCCCTGGGCACTGTAGTGATTGTTACATCGAGCGCCGATTACATTGGAGTAGGCGGTGATTGGAGTTGTGCCATGGAACAAAAACCTGGAGGAGAGGAAGTACGTGACTTGGCTGGGGGAGGTGGAGCCGTTGTAAGATAGTCGGCGTGTAGCACCCTGGTTTCGCGGCAGCGAGTGCAGAGGTACGGCCGGTTCCGGTAGGCCTAACCCGAACTACCGAAGTGCGTTATAAGCTTGGGGTGCTAGACGTGGGACGTCACAGCGCCGAGCCGAAATGAGCATGGCTACCATCATGCAATTGAAGGGGCCCTGCAACGCGCCAGCAAAGCCTTGTTGAGCGACCCCAACGGAAGCGCCTCGGTGCTGCGATTTGGTACACTTCGTAGGCAGGACGTGGCGAAAGAGAGGGCGCTATGATGATTCGTTAAAAATGCAATATGCGATTCATGATCGCACAGCGAAAAAAAGCTGCGGCATTGCTTTGTACAATCATTTTAAGTATCGCGGAGACAAGGGCGACGAGTTGCAACCACGGCAACCAGGCATCGCATACAGAGTACGCTGGCACGCTAGCGTCCACCTAACGGAAGCGGTTGTAACAAGAAAAAAGGATGCCACAACCTCCGAGATCAGACCGCGCGCTGTTCGATCGCCGAGACAATTTGAACACAATATAACTACAGTACATGAAAAGAGGATAGTGTGCTCAGGGAGCGGAAGGCGTCATGCATTGCCGTGAGGCTGCAAGCATGGAAAGGCGCCAACTCATGCGACAGCAACGCCGCCACCAACGTTCGTTGCTCAATCCTGCACTTGTCAGTTGTGCTGGTTGTACACGGCGCACGTGTGCGTCGAAGTTATTGTGGGTGATGATTTTTTTTGTAGTTTAGGCAATTTAAGTGAAACATTCATTTAAAAGAAAGGCTTGCTTTTCCTTGAAATATTCCAATTTGAACTATACACAGCGGGTGTCACCGCAATATATTTAGCTTCGCCTAATTAACTTCGTAATTTAAAAAATTATTTGCCTAGCTAGTGATATATTTCTCCAAATAAATAAGCCGTATGTTTAATAATATTATTTAACTAATACATTATTGTAAATGAATAATTCTTGGACTCCTCGTTCGTATTATTCATATTATCCAAATAATAGAAATGAAGTAAGCATCTCTGTTCACATAATCTGCTCTATTTTTTGGGTAGTATCTGCATAGGATGGAATAGGTTTTCCTTGTTACATGTTTTCATGTGTGACACGTATTTGTAAGAACGGTAAGTGAATTTCAACAGATGTTAATTGTCTGCAGTCTAACGATGTCGCTTTGTTTGTTTGTTTGTCGATATTTGTTTTTCTTGTACATTTTTAATTTCGCTGCGTTACACCGACGTGTCGCACACAATTCTTGTTATTTTGAGCCGAGGGTCCCGTTACAGTCGTTGACTTCGAGACCCAAGTCAGCATACTATATGTACGTAAGCATTGCTCGTTTCAAGAATAATAAACTGAAAACTGTAAGTAAATTGTGACTTCTTCCGCTAAATATTGTGTACCATTTGCTTTCAAAATGCTAAAGTTTACCTTACAAGTTTATTTCCGCTCCTATTGCATACCGTTAGCCTTTCGAAACCCCTTCACGAAGTGATTGAGGGCCTTGGCAAAATAATCCGAGGACACCTAACGACATCGTGTGAGTTGCGAATGCGAAAGAATTATTCTCCAAATGAACGCCCCCTTGCGGTACTTGGAGTTTTGCGCTGCGAATAATGTTTAGGGGTTTTTCTGTGGGGTATGTTAAGGAGTTTTGCAATTACATTGGTGCCGGGTATATATTTTTTTGATAGTTTCTACGTTAGCATGTTAACTGCAGAGCGGAATCATTTGAACGATATTTCTGAGAAATTAAGGACGCCGCATGCCACGAGGTCATCCGCGACAAGAGACCGAGGAAGCAGCAGTGGCCACCGAGGCCCATACTGCTGTCATGTCATCATCGTCATTTACAGTCATCGTCAAGCATTCGTTGTCACAATGCGGTCGTGATGCCGTCGTAGTGGTACCACCGTCTTCACTCTTCCTTCTCAGTGTTCTCATGCCTTCGGCGTCCCGATGTGGTCGTTATAGGATTGGCGTCACTTCAGAATTGCCACGTCATTGCCGTCATGCTATCGTCGTACCCACCTTTGTCGTTTTATCGACATATCCTTTCTTCTTTGCCAATGCATCGTCATCACTGCGTTGTTCTCATAATGTTGTCGCCATGCTATCAAGCTCATGGGCGACCTTGGCAAGCGAATGCCGCACCATGGTGGGCCGATATGGTAGGCAGTGTATGTTCCATGTAGCTGAAGCAATGGTAGTCCCATAATGACCATTACCAACTTTAGGTAGACGTGACTTCATCACTACAGTCTCTTGCTGTATACATTTCGTGAATGCTAATCGCATTATTATCGGCAGTCATCGTGAGATTGGTGCTGCCGTGTTGTTGTAGCGGCCGTCAGAACTTTCCTGTCATGCATCGGCATCTACAGGCAACAGTGTTCTAAGCGTGGCGACAGGAGCTCCATTGTACTAGACGCCTACGCTTCGGCGCTCTACTCACTGGAATCGGCGCAAAAAAAAAAAAGAAAGCTGCATATTATCTTGAAAGTTTTAAGACCATTTCTAAACCTGCACCATCTTTTTGATGACACCCTAAAGCGTTTCGAAATCTGAGATTGATAGACCAGGGAATGGATTATTTCAGTCGTTGCCAATCGTATCTCTACACCAGCTTTATGAAAACACTTTGAAGACCGGTTATACATCGTTTCAGATAAGTAAATAATCCGGACATTAGCCAACATATACGACGTTTTACCAACAAGCTCTTCCTGATCGAGTATTACCTAAATCATTTTAATCATCTCGGATAAACGCTATAAACCAACGAAGTTAAACAAAGGAGCCCAAAGCTCTGCAACATATCGGGGCTTCCCAAGGTTGAGAAAATAGAAGAAAATAAACGCTCTGCGAACTCCGGGCGAGACCAAATCATCGTAGCTTGTCAACAGCACCGCGCATATCCAGCGGCATTGAGCTAGAGCCTCCAGTCTCTGCAAATATTCAAGGTTTACTGCCTGAAACAAAACACAGAGAGCCCTTAGAGGCTCCTAAATTTTTATAATTTATAACGGAAAATGATTGCAAGTATACTAAGTTAGTAAATGCCTCTGCGCATACAGCGCAGAACGGGCCCAGGAGTTTGATAGAGAGGCGTATTTATTTTTCCGCCTTACAGCCCCTCACCGTGAATCCGCAGGGAGGACTCAGAGTATTTTACCCGGAGCCTTTCGCCACGCATTTTGAGGCGCATTTATTGATTCCCGCAATGTTCATAGGGTATGCTCTCAAAAAAAGTAAGATAAATACGTATGATTTTAAACTTTCGGAAACAATGAAAAGAAAATGTGCCTAACCCGCATAGCTCGGATGCCTGCGCTTTTGATCCGTCCTCCTCTTGCCTGTTAGTCCTCCGCTAATCACGAGTCTCTCATGGACATCTTCCATGGGTGACTTTTGCTCATGTAATTCTTCTGCCGGTGTGTCATTTCTCTGTCATTTCTCCGACAGCGCTCCTGCAGACCTCTTCCTTCGTCCGTGTTCCAGGTGGCGCTCCTTTGTATTTATTGAATATGCACCAACAAGCCCAGCTACAATACTGCTAATTTATGATTTGTAGGTGCTTATTTTTGCAACGATTCTGTGACACAAGGTGACACTGGAAATATTCTCAACCTATTTTCTTGCCCTCATATCTGTCACTCGCAGCTTTTTGCTAATAGCTTAATGGAAAGAAAAAGCTCGGAGCTAACTTAGATCACCCTATTCAAACGCATGTTATGCACAGAAGTGATTTGGTAGCGGCTGGACAAATTTGCATTTCATTTTTGCATTAAGGCAGAAAGCTGAATTCAAATAGTTGTACGAAGGACAATTTTGATTTAATTCTGCATTACTCTGCACACCAGAAACATATATGCCCAGTTCTGTAAACTGCATAATAACTTCTTGGGACAGTTGGTGTTTACTTAGCATGATACTTAGCAACACAAAAAGTCGAAATAAAACATAACACTCTGACGCGAGAGGAAAGGTAAGACGAGGGCTACACTCACAACTGCGCATTGCAAGTCATGTCCCGGCTGTGAACCACTGTCCCTTAATGTCAGGATCCTAGGCAGAGAGCAAGAACAAAACCGCACGTGAACTATTAGAGGCCTATCATATCCAAATCTCTGGTCTAGCCTGCGTGAGTCGAACGACTGCTACGCTTTACGATTCGGAAATCAGATTGCTAAGCATCTAAAGGTGATAACACAGCCTTCGGCTGACGGGCGCCCTTTGTGTGTTTTATGCGTTTACGCATGTCTATGTTTGTGTATATATAGGATGCTCTGCTTCGGAATAAACAGTTGTAAATGAAGTGCTCGTCTTTTCTTTCCTATGGCCTCTGAGTGTTATCTTTGATTTCGAGTTTTTGCGCTACTAAGTATCCCGTTCCGTAAACGGCATCTCTTAGAGCATCTAAAGTGGAGTTAACAGCTTACGTAACATTTACACAATGGTTTCAAGATTTCTGCAAAGCTCCCACTCATAAATTAGTGGCAAATTTCAGAGCGCTGTATAATACACGAAATTTGCTTGTTTTCAATGTCTCAAAAGGCACAGCTTCCCAACTGGCGACCTAGCTTTTTTCTATTGCTAAGTTAGAGTTTTAAGTTTGGCCCATTATTTATTTAACGCTATATTGAAGATTTTGTTTCTAAAGTAGTGTTGACCTAAACAAATAATCTGCTTGCTTCAGCCAGTAAATGAACCTTAATTTTTTTCTTTTGAACACCGCAAACCTTATCACAATTAGTGACAGTTGGTGCCAAGAAATCAAATTTATCCGTTACCATGTATTCATATAGGACTTTAGCAGGTAAAGTTTCCTCTAAGTCTAAAAACCAAAATTGTCTGCGCACCGACGCTTCTCATGGAACTTAACTAGCGTTGGCTGCCTTAGCTAGTTATGTGTAAGAATAACCATTTGCCATCTGGCGCGATACGCTTCAATTCACAGTGCTTGAGTTCGCCGAGCAGTAACCTGTAGACATTACGAAAAGTGTAACGCGAACAAAGTATTTCGACAGTCAAAATTTAACCGTTACCTACCAAGCCACTCAATGAGACGCGAAACCTCAGAGTTAAGCTTCTTTTTCACATTGGTGCTAGGTAAGCTCATCGAGCGCAGGCAAAGCCGCGCTGATGACGATGATGAAAGTCCTCAAACTGAAGCAATGACAGCGGCAGCAGGAGCATGTTTTCTTGTTAAATATTTATTTTCAAATGAAGGGGGGGGGGGGGGCGGGGGCGTACGTTAGCCAAATACGGCAGCGGCCCTATTGCACATCACTGTGTTCCCAAAGAACGATCAATTATTGAATGAAAATTAGCGCAGAAAAAAACATCTATTACCCTTGCCCTGTTGTTTACCTTTATTGATTTGGTTACCCTTCTCGGATGTGATTACTGCGGCGAACATTAAACTGGCGCCACAGACACCCGATCAGGCAACATGAGTTTCAGCTCATTCTTGAAAGGAAATATTTTCTTGCTGTTTTCCAGGTTGAAAATACCGCCCCATTAGAACACTTCGAAGTGTGACAAAGTAGCTGCAAAAGCTGAACGGCTTTGTTACGGTGCGATTATGGAGCAGCACGAAGCAACTGAGGTACGGAGTCAAGTTAGGCGCAGCTACCCATAGATGGCGCCGCAGTCGACAGCGCACTACAGCACAAGGGAAAGGAGCTCCAACTCGCATATATACAGCAATAGGAGCACCGCGTGCAAAGCAGGCTCCCTATCCCCCGTGACTTGCACGGTACTGCAGCGTCGATCGTCTCGGGGGCAGCCGATATCGCCTGAAATTTCCGTTGTTCGCCCTCTCGCATCCTCGGTTGAAGGCGCGCTCTCTCCCCTTCGCTCTTTTTCCCTCTCAAGGCTCTCCGGGCGTTCGCTGGCGAGATCGCTTCGACCGCGGGCCAAGGCTCGGGATTCCGTAGCCGGCAGCGTGCGGTGCACGTTGGTTGTCGAGTCGCTCCCGGACGCGCAACGTTAACCCGCACATGTTAGCGACCGAGTGACGCCGTCGTGTCTCTTGAGGTTTCGAGCGGTTCAGATGTTTTACTTGTCTAAAAGAGCTCTTGAGAGAAGTTTGTAAGTTTTACTACTCAAAATTTCATTTCACGGGGCTTTGAACTTGTTGAATTCCTAAGCGTGGTCCGGGAGTTGTAGGCTTCGAATGTGTTTTGTATGTGCACCTACGCAGCGTAGGACGTATCGAGGGCAGCTGAACCCGTTCTTATAGACTGAAAGGCGGCCTGACGGGAGTTTTTGACGCACTCTGATGTAACAAGGTGTCGGCCTTATGATGACAATGAGTGCTGGTTGTTTGAAGTCCTGGAGGTTGTAAGGCTGGCAACAGTATCGTTCGGTGTACCAGGGAGACGTGGATCATCGTTGTTCGGCAGCCTGCGAAGGTATGTGTGACAATCTGTTCTCCTCTTATGCAAGATGCACTTTTTTTTTAAAAGATCCTTCTGAAACAAGGTCACTTTATTTGTTGATGTTTCAATGAGGAAACATTAAAACTATCGGATTATTACGCGTTTTTCCCTGTGGAGAGACTGCGTATTTCTATTTCTGTTCGCTAAGGACACAAAAATTTCACTTGCAAATGATTTCTCACTGTAACCAGGTATTCCAAGCGAATAAAACATATTGTACAATTTTTCAATCTTTTCAATGAGGCATATTGTGGAGATCATAGTTATGTGGTTCTCCTTAGAGCAACATGACTACAAAAGTATTCTTTCACAAACAGTTTATTTTTTATTTCTTTAAGGGTCAGTATGAAAATGAACAAGTAGGTGCAGGGAAATGTTTAATTTTATTTTCAACGATGCACAATCTACGCATATATTGCTTGTCGCTGCGTTTGACTAGAACAGTTGTTGTTGAGAACCTACTCGTCTGTTTGTTTAACATGTATTTTCTTCCTCATTATCGCCAAGATGTTTCGATTCTGTTCATGATTTCAACGCAACGCACCTATCGTAGCGAAAAAAAAACGAGATCCTCAGTTATGTTGAAACATCGAGCAATATGGTGCCACCATAGTGGCTTTTTGAGTGAAATGACGTCACACATAAATTCTCTTACTCCGATAATAGTGCGCACGAACTACTGCTCTAGACGAAATGCATCACTAGGACATATGCAATATGGTTCGCGTTTTTGAGCTTGCATGACTACAACTTTTGTTAATATTATTCATAATAGTAGTAGCAGTAGTAGTAGTACACATTGTTGAAGCCTTTTTGTGTTTTATAAACTGCATTTAACGAGAGGTAGGTGCTATCAGTGGCGGCTGCTAATCATCATGGTTGTGCACATAATGGTTGTAAGCGAAACAATGATCAGAAAAAATACTAGGAACTACGCGTGCATTGATTTTGCGTGCGCGAAATATAAATGTTTCCATGAATGTTCCTAGGCACTGCGGACATTTTATGCGAACTGTCCGAACCGGTGTGCTCGACTATCTCTGAGTTTATTTAAATTAATATAAAAGTGTTAGTATGAAAGGAAAAACACTTCGCCTAAATGTTGCTAGTGAAACAATTTATTCGTATACTTGAGGGCAATTTTAACCTTCTGAAACGGCACAAACAATTTAGACAAAAGTGTTTGTTTTGAATTTTCCCCTTTCATTATTGTCAGAAGACTGACATTAGTATACATGGCAGATATCGTATTTTATTAAAACAATTTAGGAAGGACCTTGTTACCTTACTTTTCGCAATCTGCTCCTAAAGTTGACAAACATATGGTGTTTTCGCTATGTGCAAGAAATGGTTGAATACGGATGTCTAAAATTGATTTTATTTAAATGTTCACAAAGCGTAATTCCATTGTAAATTTTGTTAGTGCCTCAATTCTACACAAATAACCCGCAGAACCACACTGCAGTTGGAAAACAGCATCTTGGCCTACGTTTAGACGCCAGTAAAACACTGTAGCGTTTGTTTTTGTAATACCCCGGCAAGTAGCCACCGTGTTAGAGAATAACATCAACTGTTTCCGTAGAACAATTTTGAAATGCGATTTTTGTTTCGAGGTGGAAAAAATATTTTGGAATCAAGTTACACATCTTAATATTTGGTTTTAAGTTTGGCACACTGCACAGTTTTACAGTAGAAAATACAATCTGCACTGACACACACGGTATTGCGATGCCGGGGCTGGATTCGCTGTGTCCAAAGTAAGCACCAAAACATGCCATGTGGAGCACATCAATGTGGTCTGGCTTAGAGCTTCCAGTTACTTGTTTGTTATACTGTGTGCGTCAAAATATGGCTAGGATATTGGTCTGCAAATGCAAGATACGATAAGTAATTTTCTCAGCAGCTTTTTATCACCAGAGGCGTACTTAAAAAAACGAGCTAGGAATTAGGAAAAGAATAATGATAATTTCAATTATTACCTTGAATATAGAGCAATGTCGGTTTTGAACAGAACACTCCATTCATGCTCGCTTGACGGTGAGGCATTGTCACGTTGCGCATGGCCACCTACTAACGGAATCACAGTTGTGCATTTGATAGTTCGGTTTGGGTTTTCAGCGCCTTACAGGCCGGAACTTACGATACTGTTCAAATTAGCAGTGCCAAGGTAATTAGCAGCGTCAACGTTATTAGCAGCGTCAAGGAGTATTACATAAGGGGTGGTTAATAAAACAAATATTAGAAACGGACGTTCATTTTCAAATATAGGCGACACCAGCTTCGGTAAAGCCGATGCGCTTGTGATAGCCGCGATGGCGTGTGGAAGGCCGTTCCAGTCCCTTGCTGATCGAATAAAAAATCATGCTTTAAAAGTGGTGTTCCGGGCGCAGTGCTCGTGCAACTTGAAGCGAATGACCGGTGCGATGAGATATGTACGAAGAGGGCGGGATGTACGGTGGGTGATTAAGGGAGCTGAAAAAAAACTGAACGAAAGAGAGAGAGGGTGACAGTCTGTCGACGGAAAGAAAGCGTTTCCAAGCCAGATTCCGTTTTCATCGATGAAATGCTGATATCGTACGAATATAAGGAATAAATAAACCTAGTAGCACGATTTTGTACAGACTCGAGTGAATTTATGACATAAATCTGATGCGGGTTCCAGATGAGAGGTGCATATTCAAGTTTCGATCTTTCAAATGATTGATACGCCAACGCTTTCCCTTGTTGTGGGTACGACGGAGATGTCTCCTAAGAAATCACAGTGATCTATCAGCAGCTGCTTAGATGATGTTAGTAGTGTGCAAGCGCCAGGAGAGATCACACGATCGAGTGACACCGAATATCAATCAATCAATCTTTATTTTCGCGGTAGACAACAGATTGTTACTGCGAAAACAGGGGGCCAGAGAAAGAAGCTGCATCTCTGCAGTTTGGCTAAGCTCGAGCCACCCGTACAGCAGCGGTGACACGACGATTTGTTGCATGGATTCAGTTATACAAACATATCAGCAAATAAAGAAACGATCATACAACCCCATCACAAATGGCAGTTACAAGAACAATTACACAGCATGCATATTTCAATGAACAATTCGACACATAAGCAGTTCCAATACAGTCACACAAACAAGTCAAATAAGCTTTTGTCACTAAGGGCTAGAACGTCAACATTTTCCCGGTCTAGCCCATTTAGTGTAGTTGCCAGTGCGTAGTCAAGTCTTTCAACTACACTAAATGAGCTAGACCGGAATATACAGTTATTTAGTGTAATTTTCAATATTCGTTGTTTACTTATAGCTCGAGTGATTTTAGAACGTGTGTCTCTGTGGTAAGACAATGGCTAGAAATCGCTTGCTTCTATCTATATATATTTTGTACTTTTTCTGAAACACCCGTACATAAAACGTTTAAAGCGAAGCTTTCTATGTCTCAATGATTCGTCCGTGAGCGCCGAAAACGCACTACGGTAAAGCCAACTTACACAATGAAACTATCTGCGCACACAATATAACAACGACTGCGCATCTGCGCACACAATAAAACAACGGCGCACGACATGCGTATCGTAGGACACCACCATATACATTCGCAGTTGTACCGATAAGAACAGTGGAAACTGCAACGCCACGCTACCCAGCCGAGCTGTATATATCTGCATTGCATTGCACGAGTCACGCAATGCCTTCCCGGCCGTCACCGTGGGTAGGTCGCGGGTGCAGCGCACGGCAGAAAAACTTAGAAGAGGTTACGCTCGCGCTTGCGCGAACGTAAGCGCAGCGCGATCGTGCCCCTAAGGCCGATTCCATTTATCGGCAATGGCAGAGCCTCTGACCGTCTACCACAGCGATCACAAAGCATTACTGTGTAAGTGTAGAGTCGTCCGTGAAAGTGTGAGTGTGTGCGTGTAATCAACGGCTACACGGTCAAAAATAAAGGCTATACAACTTAACGAAATGTGTCTACATTTAACTTCAACGTTCAAAAATAAAATCCTAAACAAGCAATCAAATCACATATGCATCGTATCGGGTCGCTCAGCATTTCTTGTGCTCATTGCGTGGTCGTTGGCTTTCGACTTAGATTCAGTTTGCATGGGAGAAAGCTTCGCGTTCAACCATCTTTCTTTAAGAAAGGGGCTTTGATCTTTTGCTGTAACTGTGTATTCATAGACAAACCACAATTATGGGCAGTGAAACCGCGGCTATTGGCCCTTATTTAACAAGCAGTCAATCCAACTGCGGAAATGTAGTACTATGTGCGTCACCACCCTTTTTAGTTGTTTTCCGCGATAAAATTGTGTACTGAAGCACAAATTAGAGCAACCTTTTGCGATGCGAGTCTGAATTCGACATAGTCACTTTTCTAGAACTAGAATGCCCTCTTTAAAAGATTCTGCAGAGATATTGAATATCATTTTCTGTGATGATCGCTATTTAGTAGATTTTTAAATGGAATGCTGTAGACTTTTACTGATGCCTAAATATAGGCCAAAATGCAGTTCTTTTCAGTCAAACGCGCTTTTTCAGGGCATATACGACATACATGGGACTAACATAAAATTTGGCAGTTAATATGTTCTGTGGACATTCGTCTGAAATCAGTTTTGGGTGTTCGTATCTGCACCTGCGTTCTATACAGCTGCTAGAAAACGCTATATTTTCATCGTTTTCGGAGCGAACTGCTGAAAATGAAAATAATAACATAGCGGCTAAAATGTTTTCAAATAACAAATGCTTGTCTGTGACAATGACGAAAATTTTGCAAAATGACAATTTTTGTTAATTTATTCTACCAGGTTTGGCCCTATTAAGAAAATTAAATAAACCTCAAATACAAACCAGAATAATTTTCGACTGAAATATGTTCGGCGACATGTTTTTCCTGATGTACTAGTTACCAGATATGTTTTAACAAAATTGGTTGGGACAGTTGACATAGATTGACCCTCTCGCAAATAAGATATCCCTCGAGTGCAACATCCTGAGCTTAGCAATGTCGCACATATTTACAACATCCAGCGAAAAAAACTAACAGAAATCAACACGCTGCAGCTTCGTGACTTCAAATGATGCGTTTGGGTAGCCCCAGCTCGGGCAAACGCGTTTCCAGAAGAACAATCTTTCTGAACGCGACATTACTTTATTACTCACTTGCATACTGACACGACCTTACAACGCGACAACGCTTGCAGGCCGCACTCTGATGGTTGCAACCGGCTCTGAGAATCAATTGCAGTTCCTGACAGGAAACAGCCAAAATCTCGGCATCGCCTGAATCGCGGAACGAAAGCACCAGACGCTCTCCGCCCATCTCCTGACTACGAGATGAGCCCCTTTCAGGGATCATCGCTGTCAACCACCGCTGTTTCGAGGCAGAAGAGAAATGCGGCATTCGTAATCGTGGCCGCAGCTGTTCTGTTCACCGTGGCGAGCATCTCGGGACAAGCTTCGCCTGACGTGATTCGCATCGGTGAGTGCAACAATTGCTTACGTTGTAGCTAATCTCATTTAGCCTAAGACGAACAGTCTCGTAGTAAAGTGTCGCAGCCACTGCGCGGGGGGGAGGAACGCTGTTGCTTAGCGGTGTTTGTTCATACGGCCCGCCTGTGTTGTTGTCGGTGGAAGTGGCGATGATGGAAGAAGCGAGTTTATTCTAGAAATCGAGGTCAGCAGTGGGCTCCGCCTGTAGTACCTTAATCGGGGTATATACTTTGCCAGAACAGCCCTGGAAGCACACAGTCTCGAAAAAAGAAAAGCAGAAGGCGCAATATTTCTCTTCCGGAGATTTGGTGACCCCGGGGAAAACTAGACGTAGTAAGAGAAGGGAAACAGAACGGCGGAATTTTTACCAATCACGCTGTTTTAACGCCGCAGGCAATCAAGCCAAGGAAAGCATAGTGGTAATTTGCTGTTCAAATTCAAATGTAGAAAATAACAAATAAATGGGCAAGTAAAAGTGGACGAAAAAAAGCTTGTCGCCGGTACGGACCGAACCGATAACCTTCGCATTACGCGTGCGATGCACTACCAATTGTTTTACAGTCATGGCCATCAATCTGTCCACTAACTTAGGTATTTATGCGCACTAGATCTAGCACTGGGAGTTTTAGCCAGTGCCACCCAGAGTCATGGCGGACGGACGTGGAACATCCTCAGGTATTACGGGACTCCATCAGGGAAACAAAGGGTGGTAAACATCCACCCGCCATGGTTACCTTTTCGTCCACTTGCATTTTCACTTTTCTTCATTTCAATGTCAGCCACAGCGGATTTACCCCTATATTTCGCTTGGCTTCATTGCCTGTTGGCTTTATATGGTCGTGGTTCGATGCAGTGCAAAATAATGTACAACTACTGCTTACGCGTGACATTCAATATAATCCTTAGCTCCGCAGTATAAGCAGGAGCATATACAATGCCCTGCTATCGCTTCACTTATCCCAGTCTGGACAGAGTGGCAAAGACGCACTACTAGTCTTAACCAAGTTGGTGTGTATGCTTAACCAGTTCTGATTGTAAAAAAAATTGAGTGAAATTCACGTGAAATTGAATCCGGGAAATTCAGGTCTCCGGGGATGGCTTCCAGATATTTATGTCTGTGTTGAAAGCCATAAGAACAGTTTATAGAGTTTACAATGATGAGTTCAAGACATGTGTATTACCTTTATATCTTCATGTATTTAGTTAAGAGCTGCTAAGGTAGAGCTGCTTCTTAAGGGGAAGTTTACCTTGGGCCCAACTCTGACGCCACCTATTCAAGTACAAGTAAAATGCAAAAATACTTTTCCGAGATAACACCTTGGCTGATTGTAATGAAATTTGATACATTTGAGAGATAGAGTTACATTATAGTGGTGGTAGAAGCGGTAGTTCAATTTAGGACCAAAATTGGTTTGTTAAAATTGCTGGAAATTGGTTTGTTTGACAAAAATAGAAGCACGAAGTTTTCGAATTTGTAGCTTGCAACAAAAACAGCTTTCGCAGTTCTGTAAAACACATCCATTACAGAAGCTAAAGCGTACTAACTTTTTATAATAATTTACAGCCTACATTGTTCCACCGCTTTCACTATGTCATATAAATTGCTGATAATATTATCCTGCTTATCTTTCAGTGCAGACAACTTGCCATATCCTAGGCTAAGTTTTCTTCCTGATTTCATGCTGTGTCCATGCTTTGCTGCTTCCTCAATCTTTTCCACCTGCGAATTTCGAATATTCCTTACTCTCTTCTTGCTGATAAGTTTTGGCAAAAGGGAACCCACATATTGACGTGCACTATGGTAGTTAATTGTTTTTAAGAATAAAGCTTACACATAGGAGGTTATCTGAATGAAAACAGGACTGCGCATCAGGCTTAAGCTAGAAAGCCAGCACTAGGCACAAATTGGAAAAAAGTTTCGCAATAAACACGCTGACATGTAAAGGGGTTGCTCAGCTGCCGTAATTTACATCTAGGGCCGTGAAAAAGTCAACACTGGTTCCGCTTTTTACAGTGATTGAATTTGCGTCTTTGTAGCACAGAAACGAATGTGACCTAGCCTCCCCGCGGTTAAATTTATTTCTTTTTTGCAGGCCGCCAACGTCGGCCGCTCGCAATTCGGGTCTTAAAATTTTCGGCCGAGATACACGCTGTTCAAGTTTTTGCGAAATGTGCATTCTTATTGTGTGTGCAGCAATTCTCTTAAACGAAACCAAAATTAATCTCCGAACGACAGTTTTGACTGGAATGCTATTGAGCAAATGTTTGCATTTGTCTTTCGTACAATATACACTAAAACATCTACAATTTGTTTTTCTCAATCCCAATTACAGCGCTGACTGATAAGAAATCTAATGCAATTCAACTTTTTGTAACCAGCAAGGGGAAGTTAATATTTCATGGTGCTTCATTTAGCCGGATTGCATTCTACTTCTAGTTGTAAGTAAGTCATCTGAAAGATAATGAAAATTCTGATTTAGGGCGCAGAAAAAAGGAAGGCGGGGGGAGGGGGTTGCGCTCAATAGATCATGAAACGCCATCCAGGCGATCTGAAAGGTCCCTATAGGCAGATGGCTCATGGCGCCTGCATAGAAGTTTATGAAGCACATCAGCGGCATACCATGGTCGGAAAAAATTGAGAAAGAAAGTGCTACCAGCGAGGAGTAGAACAAGCGAACTAATCCTTCCCTAAATTGTCGATTTGCTGCCACTGGAAGCTCCCAAATGGCCTTAAATTTTTTCTGATAGTTTTTCCATACTGTGGGCCGGTGATGCTGTAATTATGTTTAGAGGCCCGCAGGTGAACACGGCGCGATGACATATAAGGGGAGTGGGATGAGATATATAGAAAATATAAAATTAGTCTTCATGCAAACTTGAGCTGTTCTTCGGGGGATCAATACATTTCTAGAAGTGGAGGAAGATCAAGAATGAACGTTCCATGGTAATGCAGCCGCTTGTAGGCTCGTTAAGTAGCGGCAAAGGAATTCAGCTATGCTCTCCTTTTGTCTACAGTAAATGATGTCAATAATTCATTCCCGAATTTTGGGTTCTTCCAGCGACCGCTGCCGTCATCTGCATGTAACGTTCCCGACTACCATAACAGTATCGCCACATCCCCCTCAGCCGATGTGTTCCTAAATTTAGGCAAGCTGAGTAAAGTGACACATCCCCCAAATTGTTAAGGAATCGAATAGTTGCGGTTACGGCAATATTTCCCTTTAACTTACCTGGAGGTTCGATATTGGACGCCGTCAGGGCTTACGCGTTATTCTCTCTGTTAATTGTCCCAATCCTGTAAAGAAACACTGTCAATGCCGCATATTCAGTTGTCCTGCCCTGACAAAAAAATTAAGGAAACAGTTTTAAACAGGCATTTTAGAGCGCAATACTTAGGTGCCCGCTCGTGCGGCGAGCGTAGGCGGCGGCGTAACAAAGCGAACGAGCACAGCGAAAGATGAAAGCGAACGCGAAGCGCAGCAGGGGATGAAAGATGCTAGGAAGAAAGTGGAGAGGACGGTGCAGCGGAACCATGAGGCGAACAGCGGAGGAGGGTATTGCGAAACCGCGAGAAGAAAAGCGTAGTGCTGCGGCGAACGCTACGAGATGGCGCCAGAGTAGCGCGCGTCGTCTGGGAGGTCTGTCGGCGGCGGCTGCTGTGAAGCCGCGTCAACCACTCGCTGGCTCTCGCGATCTCCAGATGAGCGACGCAGTCACGTCCCAGTTCGCTCTGTTTGCAACGTGCCGCAGGAGACAGTCTGTTCGCGCCAGCCAATATATCGCGAAATGAAAGCACGTATAGAGCTGCGCTCAAATTTCGTATTAGGGAGTATTTTATTAGTTGGTGAATTTTTAGAGACACCGAATTGCCCTCCACTAAAGACCCCTGCCTTTATAGGAACCTCTGGTTTTGCCTGTAACCAGTGTGATAAACAAAGGTGATATTTATATTCTAAGCAGACTGTATAAAGATTATATAAGAATGAAGTTTGGGTTTTTACGTCATTGCACAATATAGTTGCCATTGCTATATGCACGGCGACTATTTGATTCGCAGATTATTTCACTGACAAAAATCATTGCCTTTAGCGTCCCAAAGCAGCGCCATGCATGACTATGAGAGAAGCCGGGGGGGGGGGGGGGGGGTAGGGAGAGAAGATGGGAACTTTAGATAAATTTCAACTGCGTGGGATTCATTATCTCGCACGTAAATCTATATATATCAGCGTTCTTGCATTTAGTCTCCACCAAAACGATGGTAAAGGTCAGATATTTTTCAGGAGGCAATGATTGTATATAAACAATTTTCAGATTATACGACAATGTTAGTCCTAACGGATGAGTCACACTTATGACTTTACATGTTCGCACTATTTATTTCCAATATTGTTGCTCCAATAATGTAGAGTTATTAGACGATGTCCGCAAATTCGCGTGGTCAGAGTTATATCAAGAGGAAATGTTCAGTCATAGGCAAACAAATGATTGTTTTAAGAAGCGCCCAAAGGTATATCACAGTGGCGCACCGACGGGGGGATTTGGGGGTTGTAACCCCCCCCCCCCCTGAGGCCGAGTTAAACCCCCCCCCCCCTTTTTTTTGTTTAACCCCGTGTCTTTCCTTGCGCCTTGAGTACTGCAACTAAGATGTAAGACGCGCAATCGTCTGCACACTCGCAAACTTGCGCAAAAAGCGCATTTTTGACTATTCTCGTGAAGAAATAGACATTAGTGCTTATTAGATGGTTATGGCAAACAGTCAACCCCCCCCTCCCCCCCCCCCCCCTGGCAGAGATCCTGGGTGCGCTACTGGTATATCATTTTTGTAAGCTGTAATGAGTATCTCACCAAAAACCATTCCTATAACACGCGTACTTGAACCACACTGGCAGAAAACTTAATATCATTCAACCTAAGGAATTGCTAATTATAGTGGAAAGAAGGAAAAAGAAAGATTCAATCCACGTAAGTGGCGTTCGGCCCACGTTCAATGGATGAAGCGTTTACAAATATACATGGCGGCATAGTTAAAAAAAATCTTTATGAATCTCAAAGAAAAAAAATTGCCGGAGAAGAGCATTTCATGTTGACATTCTGTGTTTTTTTTTTGTTTTTTTTTTTGTGCGTGACAAAATCAAGTTTCGTTTGAGTCGAACGACGCAACCTCGCGCTCAGTCCTGCTTATGGTGATTTTACCCCAAGGCCGTGCTTCAGCGAATGTCGTAAGGAGTGCAGTTCTCGGTACCAACACTAAATCATTATCGATTCACGCTCAATCACTTTCGAAGCCGTCTTCGCCCAAGGGCAAGTTGTAAGGGTATTTTTAGCCAGCGGGGAGTTGAGGTCCGCCTTTCATGCCGCTCATAATTTTTTATCAGTAATGGATATTGCCGGCGTCTATCGAATATTGACTATTTTGTCAAAATCGACTGATGCGAATGTTTTCCAAAAAAGAATAAACCTTGTTTTACAAGCGTTGCGTATGTTGTTGGTTGTGAAGGAAGATTGAGTTCTAGCTCAGCAATTTCTGCACAGTAGGCTAACCAAATGTTTTTTTATACTTTTATAGTCTCAACTGTTAAGTCCTCATTTCCAGAGCGTTGTCTCGTTTGTACTCCGTTCGTAGGCTTTAGCGTGTGGAAGCACATATCTGAAGCCAAACACAAAAGCGATGCGTATAGCTCCTTGAAATTCGCAGGTTGTCAGGGGAGCTTGGTTTGTTGCTGGCATCTCTGTCCCTACCAATTTGGGGTTGCTAGTGTTGTAATGTGAAGTGAGCTTAATGATTATCTGCTGAAGCCGATTAGTCATTACACTATAACCACTTATTTGTCCTATCTGTGACCCAGCGTCCACCCTCGTAGAGATCGGATTAGTCGAAATGGACGTAGACCGTAGAAGTTAAACCATAACGATTATCTGTTGAGAATTGTGGAGTAACATAAAGCCAGGTACACGCGATATTACATGTTCAAATTTGAAGCTTTCTGGTGCCAGCACGTTTTCAGAAAATAATACTTTGTGGTAGATCAGTTGTAGTGCTGCGTAGTCACCAACGACGAAAAATGAATGTTTAGCCCATTTGAAGCGCCACCCATATGGTGTGGTAGTCCCAGATAAAACGTGAAGAGAACGATCTGCTAAGCGTTATTAAACATGTGTGCGTTGTTATATTTATATCTCAACGAGTTTCTTACTTGGACGTCTTTTTCATGGCGTTTATGTCTCAGCGAACTGGAGAAATGGACTCCTTAGCCGAATACATGATGCAGCTGCATTGAGAATTAAAGGGGTCACTTGATCAAGAAAATAACTTTCACGGATCGCAACACACACGTTAATAAGGCTCTGACTCCATAAGAGTAATGAGATCCATGTTGGAATATCTGTGAAGCGAAGCTATCGTGAGGCGGTTAGTGAAACATGCGAGTAAAAGCGATGCTTTTAAAACAAGCTAACTTGCCTGCACTAACAGAGCACAATCAAATTTCCCTACTCAGATTCTTATGTCAGCTTGTAAATGGAGATTACAATATTAACATCTCTTATATAATTACATTTTCTCATGGGTATTCCACAAGACAGAAGCATCAGCTAACAATGACACCTTTCCGCGTAAAAAACAATTGTTTTAAATATTCCTAGAACTGTGACTCAACGGAATAACTTGACTAATATAGAAGCTACTCATCCTTCGTTGTCTTCATTTGCTGCAAACCTCTTTTGATTTTGTTATAAGCTCAAACATGACCGTCTTTATTAGTGTTCTATGTTTGCCGTGTTTTATTCAAAACCGATGTTGTGTGTATAGGCAATGTACTCCATCTTGCTTTGTTTTGTTGCCTGTATTTGTAAACTGATATATTGCACTTCCACCCTGCTAAAATACCTTTGCGGATTGCAGTATCTGTAAGTAAAAAAATATATAAAAACAAATTACACAGTTGTCTACATTGGCATCTATGCAACGCCTAATTCCAGGCAACTTCTATGTTAATGCACTATACCACTCACCGCTTTAACATGATGTAATGTATATGTTCATGCGCCTAATGGTTAACAATCTAAGCCGAAATGCAAACAGCAGCTCATGCGACTGCGCACTGTGGCATGCTGACGCAGCGATGTCACCATGATGAAGGTCAAGTTTGCTGAGGGACGAGAACACGTTCGTATTCTTAGAGAACTGCGCCGTCAAAGACAGCGGTAAGGTTGACTATTACTTTTCCTGTTGTATTTGTTACTGTCCGTGTCTTAATAAGGCAAAATCGCTCACACGCAGAGAAGCTCTCCTGCCAACATGTTGCCGCGCGCAGGTTCAGCGCGATTTGAGGCACGCCCCTATTCGTACAGTCGCAGTCACGGTCGGGAAAGTCCGAAAAATTTCTCTAAGAAAGCTCCGCTTTAAATATAGTGCTAGGCTCAGGTTTTGTTGGATCTGGGGAGGCGGTCCGGCTTTTGATTAAAAGTGTCAATGATCCGCTGTTGTTGTCCGTTTCGTCTCTATTGAGCGGCATCCTCCGGGCTGTGGGCAACGTTGAGCGTAAATAAAGTGAGCGCCACATTCGTAGCAAACTCTGCACATTACATGTTTAAAATAGTACAAATTCGGGTGAACATTCAGTCAGGCAAGCGGAGCTCCTATGGAGGAGGCAATTATGGGGAAATGAGAGTCATCTGCAGCAACGTAATTTGCCATTTTAAACAAAATACACAAAATGCAGAATTTTCAAGATAGTGCTTGATAATGGGGCGTAAAATATTAAATCATCAGCTTAATCAATGAAGTTGTTGACACTCACTGGGACATTACAATAAATGGCAACAGGGCTGTCCGGAATGGCTATGGCTGTCCGGACGCACTGACGTGCGTAAGACAAACCGCTTTCTACTCCTCACAATCCATACAATAACACAATTTACCTATCTCCGAGGAGGCGGTTCAGTAAATAAACAAATAAATGATGCACATAACTTCGTACATGGCTACTTTGAGAGGCTGTGAGTTTGTGAGTAGTGCGAACCGGGAACCGTCAACAGGGATGATAACATGGTCGGACACACTATCGCAGCCGATCGTTATGCATAGTGCTGACGCACATTTTTATTATGCGGCCAATCAACACCACGACTATATAACAAAAATATCACCGCTTGTTGTCCAAGAAGCTATCCTGTCTACGGAGGCTTGCAGAGTGGGTCATACACTATGGGCGCAATTATCACCGGTGTTCGGTTTGCAGCGCCGTGCTTACAACTGGGGAGATGAATTCGCGAAGACTTTTTTTTTCGTAAGCGCCGTTTCAGCCGGCTCCATTTACTAATAATCTGCCTACCAATAAAATTGGCTGGTATTTGCTCTTATGGACATATCATAGTGTAGCTCAAACTGTGCCATAAGCGGACAAGAAAAGAGGGCATGAGCATTTTTTTTTCTTGTTCGTGTTTGTGGCTCAGCGCATCGTATTGGTATCAACTCGCCCAAGTTTCAGCTCTTCTGCTCTCTAGCATTCTTAGTTCGAAACATGAGGTAGAAAGGCACCCAGTGAAGCATTTGCTTGCATGTTTCAAGCGCGACAAAACAGCGATTTCCGTAGTTTGTGTCGTTCTGCTATAGCGACGCCGTCCGGCAGTGCTCGTACTCAGGAATAATAGTCAGCACTTCATTCGAAGGCTTTTTTTCATCCCGGTTTTACATTTTCCCATTGCCTGCGATATAAGTTCCCATGCGAATCTGGTCGACGTAATTTGCATAAAGATAAACGCGCGTTGGAAAAAGGAATTTAAAATTAAAAAATAAACAGTATCATAATACAGCAAAAACTAAATGCAATATGGTATTACAACACTTGTGTTACTTTCCTTTTAAGCCATAACTATTTTCTCGTTGTTGTAAAAAGGCAGGCAAGAATAATGTTAAATCGTTAGTGTGCAAAGTTCCGAGGAAACTTTGCACACTTTAGTATTTATTATGTTGCACTCTGTTTCTCGCGATAACTTCCGTGGAAATTATTTTTGTCAGACGTGAAGGGTAGTATTGAGCCACTTCATATTCCAAAGCTGAAAACAACACACCGACACTTACTGCGCCATTCGTGAGTTATGTCACGTTTTCAGCCAGTGCTCAAGAAGAGGCACGCAGGAAACATTTTTACAGTCACAGCGTAGGGAGAAATAACGCGCTCAGAGACGCGACCAAACAAAGAGTTTGAGTGCGCATTCATGGAGCCGAATTTCTTTGCCTGTGTTGTACAGTTTATGTTCCTCATAATATGCACACGGCAGCGAAGCGAGACAACCTTAAAGTGAAGCCAATAGTGAATGGAACATCACGGGCTTGCAAGCGAAGATCGGGTCAGAACCGCAGCAGCGAAGGATGAACGGAACATTTCCGATCAAAATAAGCTCCAACGCGTACAGATATGAGAAGCAGAACACAAAAGCTGTCGCGCGTGACTACAGCAACCACAGCTCACAAAAGGGGCCGATGAGCACGTTCACCACGGCAACCCGTCCGAAGACATTCGCGGAAGAAAAGGGATGCCTGGAAGGATTGCTCGGCAATGCCTGCTGGCAAGGAAAAATCCGCATGCGTTCCACGCTGGCCTTTCCAGCTCATTTATGTCTGCTTTCCCTTTCTGATTTCATTTTTGTAGTTGGTGCTTTTCGGGCCCCACTGTTCTTACCTCTCTTGAGCCCAGACGTCGAACTTTGGTTTTCCCCTTTGCTTCTTGTGCTTATGCTACGGAAGCTTTGGGGTCACGACAAACAGAAGGAAAAGCTCGCTGCTTCCAGAAAGAGGAAAGACTTCGCAGTACAGGCGCAATGACCACGACAGGAGGCGCTGGAACACCGCGGTGCCATCACCTCTTTTGTGCAGGAGCTTCAATGAGAAGCACTCTGTGTGGCCGTAGACGCAGCTGGCGTTTTCTGGCCTCCTTTACTGTGCTTCTTATCTTGTGCAGGAAATCGTTGAATCGAATCAAATATTAAAAATTTGGCATTACCGGGCTTAGAACAACAAATGGAATACAGATCATTTACGTGCTTTATATTAGGAAAGAAACAGACGCAGAATGCTGTAAGGCACGAAAAAAAAACTATTCGCTTGAAAGGACGTGTCGGTATGCATAAGTTTGTTCAGCTTAGCAGCCTGGCGAATGATTAATCAAAGCTGAGAAAGTGACCGAAGTGACTGGGCTTTAATGGTCGCCTTGAGCTGTTGATGCACCGTCTGTAATGACATTCTGGCATTGTGGACCGTGTCAGGTAAATGTGATTAGTTGGGATATTCGGGTAGAATTATGCAGTAAAGGGTTTGGTGGAGAACAGACTGGCCAGGTAAAGTCACGTTATAGCAATTATAAATCTTGGTACTGACCTTCAAAACGATGAATTGGACCGTTTGGTGCCCGTACGGGACCATTGTTAACAAAGCTAAAACTTACAGAGCTATATGCGCACAAAGCATATGCGCTCAACGCATATGTGCAACAGGGCATACGTCGCTCTTCAATGAAACTCACGCCAACGTGGGTCACGGGGCATCCGCAACTGGGTGTATGCCGCCCCTCAATAAACCTCTTTCCCGCCTAATTGAGTGAATGATTATGCGCAGCTGGGTATATTCCGCGCTTCAATGACACTCTTTCATTCCAATTGCGACATCCACTACTGGGTATATGCCGCTCTGAGTGACTCTGTGAAAAACTTTATTGACCGAAGTATTGACAGGGAGGATGTCGAGCGGTCCTTAAGGGCCGTTCCTTATAAACGTTAGGTGGGTTCCTCATTAAAGCAGCCCATTGGCTGTAGCTGCGGCTCTGGCACGCATGACCAGGCTCTTCTGGCTCGCCAGGTCGGAGCAGCCGAGCAGGGCCGCCTCCCAGTTCTCCCGGATAATGTTGGGTATAGGGGGTAGGTGTGGGATGGATAGACATGCCCATACCATGTGAAAAATGTCCGAAGACTTTTTCTCACAGTGTGGGCACTTCCCTGTACACGCAGGGTCGAACTGTTTTAGGACTGCCGGGAACAGCAGTGTTTTAGTATAGAGGCGAAGGAGTAAACGCTCCTCCGCCTTCGTGAGGCCTTTACAGGGCTTAGGAAGGATGATTGCCTGGCCGAATTGGTAATGTCGGCAGATATCCTTAAGGGTAAAAGCCGGATTGGGGTTGGAGTCCGCATCGAGGACAGGCGAGGGCGATGTCCGGAGAGTAAGCGCGCGGGCAGCGGCGTCGGCCGCTTCGTTACACTCGATATCTGTGTGCCGGGAGTCCATATTATCGTGCCGGACGCGGCGGCCCCGATATAATCGCTGTTTTGAACTATGCGGTACGCCAAATAGGCAATAAAGCCCCTTCAGATGTTCCTGCAGGCCACTCGCGAGTCGGTAATGATAACCCGCGAGTCCTGATCTGGGGCGGCGAGCGCGATGGCCAACCCTTCCGCATGTGATATGGCTTGTGCTTTGAGCGTAAGGCCGTTCACCGCAGTCTTTTGGTGGACGACTGCGGCCGTGTAACAACCGCCATAATGTGGGCGGGAGGCGTCCACGTAAAATACTCCGTATTCGTTTACACAGTGGCGTGGGAAGGCTTCCGTCCACGCGAGGCGCCGGCCACTATGGTCCTCTCGTGCCATGTTGGCCGGAAGAGGGCGCACGTGCGGAGCGTATCTCCAGATTTCGGGGATGCGCACGCGCTCTTCCGTCAGTGTTCGATGGCGCTCTTCGATGAACACCATTTCACGTGAATGTGGGTTACTGGGTGTCTGCAACTGGGTATTTTGGCTCGTAATAGACCTCTTTCCCGCTAATTTGGGTCACTAGGTTCTCGCAACTGGATGTTTGCCGCTCTGAAATGACAAAAAGAATCATTTGTAACTTCTGATGAGCTAGGCGGAGTTGCGCATGCATCATATATATTCGGATAGTCTTCTCCGAGTCAACGTGAAGTGTGTCAATTCACACACACGCCAAGCGTCGACATAGCGACGGAGCCGCGACATGGCGCGAGCGTGTCAAGAAAGGGGGGAAGGAAGCTCGGCTGCCCTACACGCCTGGTATACATGACGCGTTTCGGCGGCGGAAATATGGTGTGTCGCTACATCGCTTCAATGCTAATCGCACTAATGTCGATTGTCATCCTTTGCTGGCTTCTACCTGAATTGTTTTCACTAAGTTTTTTTTATATTGATGTTCGTTCAGCAATCCTACAATTTGCTTCTGCGATCAAATGCTCTCGAGCATCGAGCGTGGTATTTTATACCAGTACTAATTCTCGTTTATTGAATAATCAGACAGCGGAAAAATTGGCCACCAAGCGGCCTAGTGCGAATTATAATATATGAATTCGAGAAAATAAAGGTTGCAAAGTCGAAAGGCAATACAAAGAAAACAAGAAAATCGATAGGAACCATCTCACCGTGACTGACGACGGAAACGCATTTAGCATTGAAGTTATACAGTGACAGAGCGTATTGCCGCCGTCGAAGCGACTTATGTATAAGGCGTGTAATGTAGCGGGATTCCTGTTTCGCCCTTCCCTAAGAATATTGAGCGTCATCTAGCCCCGCCGTCGCGAATCCTGCTCGTGGCCGTCGGAATGCAGGACGTGGTTGTGCCTGCGAACGCTGAGAAACGCGTCAGGCGGCAGCCAGGCTCCTCTCTCGAACGTCTTTCAGTACACGCGGCGCCCCTAGTGACACTGCCGAGAAGTTCACGCGTGGCATCCACCACATGAATGCGCGCCGGTGCCCGCGAGCGCTGAGAATAGTTCGCTGTCTTGCCGCACACCCAGAGGCACATACTCAGTGAGACGAGTTGGCGAGATGCTCATTGAAGAGCGCCGCATACCCTCTGCATTCATGGCGCAGCTCGCTTAAGTGTTGATGGAAAAAGGCTTTCATTGAAAGGCGGCACATATACGCAGTCGAATTGTAGCGCAGCCTCCAAAACCGTCGGGTTGCGGTCCTGCAGAAACCCTTGTGACGTGTGTTCGATTCCGCCTAGCATCGGATAAATTTGAAGGATCATTGTCGTCGTTGTAGCGTGGCAGTGGCACATAGATAGTTGCTCAGTTTGGCCCGACGACTTTCACTGGAGAATGGCACACACTAACTGGCGCATACCCAGTGAACCAAATTTTGCATCAAAGACTTTCATTGAAGACTAGCACAGACCGAGGGGCACATATCCACTGCCCCAAGTCGCCATTAAAGAGTGTCATCGTATTGCGGTACCCAACCAGTCGCGCATATACTGTGAGACATGAAGTCGTGTAACAGCGTTGAAAAGCGGTACATATGTACACCTTGTCACATACGCAGTGATCCAACTTGTTTCGACGACTGGGTTCGAACCCTTTTCCTCAGCAGAGCAGCCCAATGCGCTACCCATTCGACCATGAACTACGCAGTGACCCAGGTATAGGCGGGCAAATGGTTAGATAGGTAGGTAGAAACATAGATAGGTTGCCCCCGGAAATTGTGTGAAGTACCCAACGAATGCTAACGCAGTAAAATTTAATTACGCGCCTGATGGTGGGGCTGATCCTCGGTCCCCGGGAACAGCAGGCCGATGCTCTAACCAGGCTGCCATATATTTTTTATTCGTTAGCACTCGTAGGGCACTTCAAGCACTTTTCGGGGGGGGGGGGGGGCTACCTATGCTTATATCTCACTGTTTTCCTGCCTACCAGGGTCAATGGGTACTTTGCGCTGAAATGGGTAGCGAATGTGGCTGCTATGCTAAAGTAACAGGGTTCGAAACCAACCACCCGACCAGCTTGGGTCACTGAGTATACGGCAATGTGCACATACGTGCCGCTCTTCTATGAACCCCTTTCACGCCCACATGGGTAACTGTAGATGCGGGACTGGGTAGGTAACGCCGCTCGAAGAAACTCTTTGACACGGACTTAAAGCACTAGAAATGTGCCATTCGATCTCTGCTGGCCTTCAATGAAGCTCTTTGATGCCAACGTCGGCCACTGGGCATGTGTCAGTAGGTGCCCGGGCCGCTCATCAATGAACGTCTTTCCCGCCAAATTGTGCAACTAGGTATGTGCTACTGGGAAGGTTCCATTCTACAATAACGAAAAATATCCCTTAACTTTCTCCGATGATGAGCGGAATCCAACCCACGTCGCAAGGGTTGAGGACCCCAACCCAACGCCTCAGCAGGCTGCGCCACAAATGAACTATGTATTTGCCGCTGTTTAATGAACGCCTTTCATGCCAATGCTTGTGCGAGCGCCGTTATAAATGCACTGGGTCGGGGCCGGTCTTCAATGAACCTGTCCCCAGCTTGAGTCACTATATATGTGCCACTGATGTGCGGCAAGCGAGGGAAGAATTCTCAGCGTTCGCCGCCACCGGTGTGCCACGCTTCTTATCTCAGAGGCCAAGCAAGGACTTCTCTGCAGCACAACTAGATGGCGCATCTTGTCCAGAAAGAATCGCGAGGGAGGAGCCTGGTTGCCCCATGACGCGTTTCTCCGCGTTCGCAGGTATTTCGGAGGCTACGCATACGCTTCGCGTTGACGGCGCTGTGTGGGGCCGAGTGCTCTTAGGGAAGCGCGAAATAGGAGCCCCGGCCGCTGCAGTACACGCCTCATACATAGCTCGTTTCGACGGTGACAATACGCTTGTGTCGATATATTGCTTCAATACAACATGCGTTACCGTGGATGGTCATCGTGAGGTGGGTGGCGCCGAATATATTTTTTATAATGCCTGTACGATTTAAGTACAATGAATTCGTAGTGGCAGCGAATACGAGGCCGCGCTCGCAGTTATGATTCGAACGTACCAACGCCAGTAGCTCTTCGAGGTGATAGCCGCGTGTGTCACATTGCCTAGCCCGTGTGAGCGCGAGCTCATGCGCTCTCCACTTTTCCTTACGCCAAAGAGACGGGAATGAAATGGGCAAATCTGGAGCATTTGATTAACCTCTTCACGAAAACTTCACTTGACATATTATTCCAAGGCGTGCGTGGTCTGTTTTGCATATTACAGAATAAATCACTATTGCTCAATGCAGATCGGGGTACGTGATATGACAGGCTTGCCGTATGAGGAATTGTTTGTTTTCAATCCCGTTCAGTTTTCTAATCACGGAAATGAGGTCCGCCACATTTTACCAGCAGGTTTCTCCGTAATCGAGGGAAGTTTATTCATGGTTCTATTAGAGCCCACGCAGCAATCTTCCCGAATGACTCATGTGCAAGCTTACAAACCGTCTAGGAAATACCATCCACTGACAGGACGTTATTGTATGATGCTATTCGAAAAAAAAAGCTCTGCGCAATTCAGTAGTATTCTTCGGACTTATTAGGCTCGCTGAAAGCGAGTCAAAGTTGACAGACACAAAAAATGGGCTCACGAAGAGCGAAGGACCGTCTAGCAAATATACAAAGGTGCAATACGACAGTTAACTCACCGTAACCCACGAAAAAGACAAAGCGAGAAAAATAAAGGATATAGAAGGAGTAAGGTTGTTTTAGACAGCGACGCGTCGTCGAGTCGTATCGAATTCCGCACACAACGACCACCCGAAACAATCAGTCTTTCTTCAGCTTTCTAGACAAATTCGTACAATAGGGCAGCTCCTACCACTCGAGATTGAAAGACGCCCGAAAAAACTATGGCAGTACAAAGAGATACATCTAGTATCATGGATTCGTTAGAAGAAACAGCCTACAGTTTGTTCTATGGTCCCTGTGTTCTAGCGTCCTCTACTTGCCGCAGCTTTCACTGATGATTCTTTAGAGAGCTCTCTGGTTACGACGGAGGATAGCTGAAAACATGCACAAGAAAAAAAAACTGGTCTGGACTCTGACACGCTAAGCCTAATTGATTGCAACGCCTATTGCTTGAAAGAGTCTCTCTGGTACATTGCTCTAGCTGGTTTTTTTCATCTCCAGCAGAAAACCCGGCTCATTAACGAAACGTAATGACACACTGGCTTCACCTGATGAGAAATCGCAGCAGCCGCTTCACGTGCTACTAGAATAAACGTCTCCTATTTTAGTTTTCCGCTACTTCTGTTGACATCCAAACTACACTGCGGTTCAGAGAACACTCTACGAATAAAACAGGGCGAGCGATTGTTCATGTCACATCGAGAATTTCAAGACAAAGTCGTCCGGTAACTCATGCGGACGTCTATTCCTTCGGCGCACTCATTATTGTAGGCGGTAATTGCTTTATAAAGGATTGCTTTGATGAAGAGATGCAATTGGGTAAAGCAAATTTACTTCACATATAATTTCACGAGAAGGACAAAGATTTGCTTCCACGCAAAAACAGGACTTTTTTGAATCGACAAAAATCTTTCACGTGGTGTAGGAGCCCTTTTCATTACTTATTTCAAGCAAGACATAAGTTTTAATTCCTGTGTTTCGCGTTTGCGCCTACCCTTGTTTTTGTTTCACATTCTGTTGCTTCATCTACCTATAAAATTACTAACTAGCGAAATTTAGCAATGAGCATTTTATTTGGCTATTATCGCACCTCAATAAGCTCTAAATAGGCTAGGACTTGCGCATACAAGTGAATGGGACTGTAACTGTGTGCCCGCATTGAATATCACGTATAGAGATTACAAAGCTTTGCGTTCGTCTGCGCTCTTTGACGTTGGCCAGCAGCCTTCCGTAATATCATGTCGACCATCAAGATCGATTGGCGTTTTCTCTTTCCATGCGTATAGTTCGTGAGTACGAGCGCTTACCATCGGGAATGTTTCATTCGTATACCAGACACGAATATTCTAAGGAATTTATTTTTGGACAAAATTCTGTATTGATGAAAGCTTTCATAATCATGAAACAAATTGGAAACCCGCAAAACTCTACGACAAACGTCCAATACAGCCAACAATGCAATCCGAGAGAAGGCACCTAATATCGTGCGACGAAGCGATGTGCGTGAGTGCTTCTGGCATTGTGTACTTCGTCTTTTATTGCAAAGTTTACGGATGCAACGTCGACTGTGCTGTCGATTTCTGTACTTATAGGGGCACCTACAAGCCACTCATCTTGCGATTGGGATTTGGAACAATTTATGGGGTTTTTTCAAGCTTGCGCTACTATGTAACTTGCATGAATCATTGTCTTCTCGACAAAATTAGGCATTGATGTATACGGAATAGCATTGTGTCCGCCAGCAGCATGCAAGAAACATGTCCGGCAGGAAATTCGTGTTTTGTTGAGGCATAGTTCACACCGAACACAGAAGATAAAGTTCAAGTAACGCCACGATAATTATAACAGCACTGACCGTAGCGTTTTTTTTTTTTTTTTTGAGCAAACGGATCAAGAGACAACTACAGAAGAAGAAGAAATTTTTAACGTGGCATACTCGCCGGCCGGAAGAGGAATAATACAAAAACCAAGTACGCAGGCAGCGACAAAGTCTCCACTAGAGCACTGCACGGGCTCGGGCTTACCCGAAAGCCCGGGCCCGGCCCGGCCCGCGGGCCGGGTAGGGCAGTTTTTTCACGGGATCGAGCTGGGCTCGGACTTGGCATTGTGGACGAAGTACACAATGCCAGAAGCACTCACGCACATCGCTTCGTCGCACGATATTAGGTGCTTTATGACCCGGGCCCGGGCCGGGCTCGGACTTTCTGGTGGTGTGCATGTAACGTGCAGCGAATTATCCTCGCGCGTGTCGACTCTGAAAAACATGTCTTTTTCGGTCTCGGGCCGGATTCGGGCAGCTTTCGAGCCGGGCTCGGGCCTGAGGTAAAGGGGTGGCGGGCGGGGCCGGGCGGGTACCGTAGATAATTTCCGGGCCCAGGCCGGGCCCGGGTCTTGCCATAAAACTTTTGGTCGGGCTCGGGCGGGCAGCGCCAACGTAAAAACGGACCCGGCCGGGCCCGGACTCAAAAAATCGGCCCGTGCAGTGCTCTAGTCTCCACTATTAACAACAGTGTGAACCACTGGCGCAGCTGCAGAAAAAAACCGCTTTTCTTCCTGTTTCTCTTGGCCCTCGTAGTATTCTCAGCTCTGATTTGCTTCGCTTTGCAGCGGCATCAGACACTTGACATGAAAGCGGGGCACTAAAGCACATAATCACAGACTAGCTAACCTCGGGTGTCGGAAATCTAAAAACACTTCAAAGCTATCAACACCGGCAACTTTCAATTGAGTTTACGTTTGTCTAGCCCTACCATGAAGTGCCCGCGTGCTTTATATATATCTAAAAAATTACATTCTTGGGTTTTACCTGCAAAAAGCACGATATGATTGTGAGTCACGCCGTAGTAGGGGACTCCGGATTAATTTTACCACCTGGGGTTCTTTACCGTCCACCCAATGCGCAGTGCACAGATGTTTTTGGCACTTCGCCTGCATTGAAATGCGGCTGCCGCGGCTGGCATTTGATCCTGCACCTGTGGGATTAGCAGCGTAAGGCCCTAGCCACGGCGAACCACAGCGGGTGCTTTTATATTTCTTCTGGTGCCAGATGGCGCAAAGGTCTATACGGGAATCATTGGTATTTTAAAATGTATATTAAAAATGTCAATACTTAAATCCTTGTGTTATCTTAAAACAAGAACAGTCTATTTCCTAAAACTGTCGGTACCAGAGAGAGAGAGAGATAGAAATATTAATGATGCCTGGAGAGGTTAGTCCAGCGGCAGGCCTGGCTGTCGCTACCGACTTCTATTTTCGCACTGGTAATACTGAAGAGCGACGTTTCTCCGTGAAAGGAAACTGAGGAAAATAGGCTTAGCAACATCATTCGCTGATACAGCTTTCAGTTGTCTGGCCGGCCTCCCTGTAGTCTGTCTTCATTGGGAACCTGCGAATATTGGGCACCCGCAATATTCGGTCAAAATAGTGTGACATATGTGTGCGCTTTGAGCTTTAGCTGATGGAAACTTCGTAAGCGTTCAATGGGATAATAAAAAGAGCCATTAAGTCAACTTAAAGTGATAAAGTATGCTTTAAAAACTCTCGTGATAAGAGGTTGGCTGCCAGAAGAAAAAATAAAGGCCAAAATTCAGGCTTTTGAATTTCGTGCTGATATTCCATGGCCGATACTATAGTGACGACCTCAGGAATTAAGAAGAAAAAGCTTTCTTTTGAGGAGGGGTGGGAGGAGGCGTCATGGCTGAGCAAAGGTTCTTGAAACTGGTTAACTTGAGTGTTTGGCAATGCAGCCATGTATAATGCATGCAATAATACAATGCCAGTCCATTTTACTGGCACAATTTTAACCAGAGCAGTACAAACGCCGTGAAAATTTTGATATGACGGCGAGCTGATGCGGGATCTTCTATGTGGCGGCGGGAACTTCCACCTTTTATGCCTTACGAAGCATCTTCCTACGCTGACAGTGGCTTTTTGGAATTGTAGAAATGTAATTTACTAATCCAGCACAATTTTCTTTTATGTGTCCCGGCATGTTTCGCTTTAGTGTTCATTTAAATCATGCTCGCAGGTGATTGTGTTGACTGAACGGTGATAGACGGGGATTAGTGATTGACAGTACAGGGTGCTTCCCGATTTCGCAGACGTGGTGATGAATGATGTAGGAATTAAACTTGGAACAAGAGGACCAGGGGCATTGGCACAGCGCTGGCACTGCATGGATCTTTACCGCTTTTTTCTTTAATAACATGAGCCTAAAGGAGAAGTGGGAAATAATATTGGTACCGGCTACCTATATTGTCGGGGCAAGAAAAACTAAAAGGACAAGAAATTTTATATACCGGCGACAGTTGATATCACGAACATTTGGGGAATTCTACCCAAAGCACTAATTAAAAGGACTCTATAGTATCCTTGTTCCGTAGACAAGTGAAAAATGCGCACAAGGGACTGAAAACATGCAAATAAGTTCAGTCCATATAAAGATAACGCACATTACAACATATAACGTTAGCCGTGAGCTGCACACGTACAACATGCTATACAGCGTGTGGTAGTCAAAGGAAATGTATTAGTATGGTGAACTGCGACAGGCTTAGTTAGACCTGAATATATTTGTTATTGTTTTTTTAGAATATCTTATAAGACTCAAGTGCTCTTTTCTGTAGCTGTACTCCTAGCCATGGGTCACATATTTTTTTTTTCAGACGGGGAGTTCCACGGTCAATAACAATAATCGGTCTTTATTCTTCGCCTAGCGCTATCCTGTGCAGGCCAGTAGAGAAGGAGGTGTTGTGTGTCTTAGTAAGCGTGGCCACAATATCACGGTTTACTAGCAATGCGTAGAATCCTGAGTAAAAAGTGACGCGTGCATGAATCCTGTGCCAAGTCGCAGACGGCGGAATGAAGTTACAGTTCATATTGTCGCTCAAATTTGACGTATTTACTAATTTACTGTTAGGGTCACTAAAGAATAAATCTGGATGATTAGATTTCTGATCAAACGAGGTATTTGTGCTATGTTGATAGGATAACTGTCTCAGCGACAGGTGGATTTAACTATGGGTAACAGGGAGATTTATGTTATTTTTATTTTCTTGCACCTAAAGCATCTTTTGAGTTCCCGTGGACGCAATATAAGCGGCACATATGTAAACAGCGATAGATTAACGATTAGGAATCAGTGTACATAAACGTGAGGCATTTATTTATTTTACCCGTTTCTTCCGGAACGCCACTGTAGTGTTCTTGATTTGTGATGGGCGGGACCAACTCATTCAGCTGGCAGAACCAAAGAGCCACATTATTAAGGACACGTCACATTATATACAAAACACGGACACAGGGTTGGCAACTGGCAATCTGCAATAAGTCAAGGTGGGACATAACAAGTAGCAATCCATTATTTTACATATTTATTGACACCAAATGTTCACGCTGTCCTGTGTATGGTCAGCGAAAGCGAAGAGGTCATTACGAAGGGAAACGTTTACGTAGTTTCTCCCAAATGACGATCTACGGCATCCCCTGCATCGTTGAACCATTATCATACCCAATAAGTGCCAGCTTCATGCTGGCGCCCCCGGTGCACATAATGTTTAAAAACACGACATGTCATAGGAAAATCTCGCCCTCCTTGAAAGCAACATTTTCATATCAAGGAGCGAATTCGTTGTGCGACTAGGATGCCGTTGTGTTGTGGCTTTCTGTGTAGTGCCTAGAAAGCAATGCAATGCGATAACAAAGGTGAAGGTGACGAGGGCGTGACGTCAGAGGCATGACATGAGATAATAAATGATTTATTTGATCTTTATGGTCCTTGGTGTTGACAAGCATGGTATTCCGATAACATTGATTATGGTAGCGGGACGACGCCGCCTTGACTACGGAGATGATGACGCCATGCTACCGTCACCATCATACCTGTACTGCGCCATTTTGCCTAATCTGGCGGAACGTGCTAGATATCTTTGACTGCGGTGGCTTTAACGGTAAAAAATATTGTTTGTGCCTTCTAAAGTATTTGATATTTGGACGTTACAACCCATGTTGGTCTAGATTAACCCACTGCAAAGCTGTTTTCGTTGTTCGCGTTAAGTATTCGTGTGCCTGTACATGACGTTTTTATTACCTCAATACTGCTCAGCAATCCTCTCTCCTACAGAAGTGCATGTAGAGCAAGAGGCCAAAAAAGGTTTCTCTTTTAAAATAAGCACGAACTTTAAGCCGCCCGATGAGATGGTGCACTTCAAGCTGGATGTGCGCTCACCGAAAAGTAGTGGACTTACAGATTCCGAGGACCAAGCTCAAACTGCACAAATCCTAAATACCGTGCCACACCATGATAAATTTGTGTAACTTTTCTGGGAAGACGTGTGATTGATGACCTCCCACATATTTATTTCTTCGTCGGTCGAGCGCAGACCAAATCACCGTACGCATTGCTGGCCCGGTCGTTTGCGCGCGGCGTGCGGAGCTGCGTACCTTGGCGCCACTTCGTCGTCGTCGTCGGTTAAATGTCGATGGCTCGCCATACTTTCATGTTTAAAGCGAAGCTTGCTATGTCTCACTGATTCCTCCTGTGAGCGCCTAAAACTCCCGGCAGGAAAGCCAGCTTACACATTAGAACTATCTGCGCACACAATAGAATAACGACGTATGATATACGTTTCGCAGAACACTACAGTTTACATTCACAGTTGTAACGATGAGAGCAATGGGAAATGCAACGCCACAATACCCAGACGAACTGTATATCTGCCGTTGCCGATACACGGGATCGGCCTTGCTGGAACGATTGCGCTGGCGCTTACGTTCGTATACGCCTCTTCTGCCGTACGCTGCAGCCGCAGCCTGCCAATGGTGACAGCCGGGAATGCATTGCGTGACGTGCATAATGCAATGCAGATATATATATAGCTTGTCTGGTGTTAGCGTGGCGTTGCAGTTCAACTGCAATATCGGTTCAACTGCGAATGTAAACTGTAGTGCGTGTGTCAGCAACGGCAAAGCCTCGGACCGTCTACCACAGCGATCACAAGGAAGTACTGTGCAAGTGTAGAGTCGTCTGTGAAAGTGTGAGTGTGTGCGGGTAATCAACGGCTACATTATCTAAAATAAAGGCTATGCAATTTAACGAAATGTGTCTTGATTCAATTTCCACGTTCAAAAAATACAATCCTAAACGAGCAATCACATCACATATGCATGGCATCGGGTCGCTCAGCATTTCTTGGCTTCATTGAGTGGTCGTTGGCATTGGACGTTGACTTTCATTCAGTTTGCATGGGAGAAAGCTTCGCGTTCCGCTATCTTTCTTCAAGAAAGGGGCTTTGACTTTTTAAGGACGTTTTGAGGAGGCACAGGCGGCTAAGGGCAACAGACTAAATAAACACGCCGTTCGGGGAAAAGACTCCCCTTAAATGTATTTTATAACATTTGGACGAAAAATTTGTTCTGATCTTTTCTGGCTTCCTATGACATGCAGTCTGTTGCCTAAGCTGGATTTCGCTTCAGTGACACTCTTCTTATATTACACTAACTGCATGTTTTATGTTATAGGAACACCAGCCCTCGTGCCTCCATCAAACAGCCTTGCGTGAATATTGCACCAGCTTTCAATGAAAGACTTAGTGCTGATCCTGAGGAGCATATAAAATTCCAGCGTAATAGGGCCGGGCAAGTGTGCTGCGGACCGTACAACTCACCTTAGCAGGCTGGATATGGCTTGCTTATTGGCTCGTTTGCTGGCAAAAGCATTCCTACCAAGCTGTTTATTGAAATCCATGAAATAAATGCTGCCGACCGAAGATTTAGGCTATTGCAAAGCCATTTAAAACTCATTCTTTCGTATTCCAAATTTTTGTAGCACCTGTATTTTTTTGTCTGTTTTCTTGTTCATGCCTTCGTGGCGGATTCCTTCCACAAGAAGCTTTTATTTCATTACGCAAGGTGAAAGCAAGAAGATGTCCTTTAAGCCTCAATGCCTTATAATATAATAAGTATATTCCACCTTGCGATTTATTCTCACGCCTTTGGATGTCTGTCTAAGTGAGCTTCATCCCAGTATTAGATTTATTGCACCAAGAAATGAAGCTTTTTAGGTGTAAACGCTAAACATATTAGCTTGGCTTGGTGTATACTTTCGGAAACCACAAATGAGCTTACTGGCAAAGACTGAAGTCCTAATCAGTAAACTAAAAAGCCGTGAAAGTATTTCACTTGAGACTCAAGATCGCATAAGAAAACATGAGGTACTCAAGTTGCAAATTTGGGAAAATGAAGGACGCACTAAAAAATATGGGGCAGCGTGAAATCAGCAAGGAGGAAACCCATAGCACTGCAGGAAATGACAAGATGTATGCAGTGAATAATAAGCAGGGTAATATCATAAGCAATTCTGACAATATCTAGAAGCCAGCAAACGCATTCAATATGGGGCTGTCACGCGATTTCGATTGGTCTTAATGACGCTCACAAAAGAAAACTGCTAAGCGTGACGTCATGGGATCAAATCCCGGCCGCGGCAGCCGCATTTATATTGTGGTTAAATGCAAAAACGCCCGTGTATCGCGCATTGAATGCAAGTTAAAGAACCTCAGATGGTCTACATGAATACGCAGTCCCCCACTACGGCATGCCTCATTAACAGATTGCGGTTTTCGCACGGAATACCAGTGAGTTTATTAAAGTATAGAAGAGCTTAGCAAGACATGTCCAAGAAAAAGGGACAGGAGAAGACTCTATATCACAGAAATTTTTACGAAGGTAAAGAGCATATTATACTCGAAAAGCTTGAAAACCTTTATCGCAATGTCTCAAGACGGCAATTGTACAAAAGAGTAGGATATCCGGATGCCTACATGATACTAATTTATCAGAAACGAGATGCTGAGTAATCGAATGATTACAAAACCAGTAGCTAGCTTTCGGTATGCTTTTATTTTGAAGCCATAATGTTCATCTGGAAGTTTACATTACATACATTTTATTTGTTTCCAGTGTTGTTTAATCAATATTGATCTGTGATCCTGTGAAAGTGCTTCAAAACAATGTAACCATGTGTGTATGCCTTTGACTTTTGCAACTTGTTCGGGGGTCAAGGGCCCCTAAAGCTGCTTGCATGCAGTTTTTACCTCGACCTCCTCCATCATAGAGAATGGGAAATAAATAATGAATGAATGGTATGCAAAATGGTGTCCACGACAAATTCCGATAGAATCAGGCCACCACATTACTTCAGCCATCCCAGAGAACAGGCTTACTTCGGGAAGGAACATTCTACAGCGGATCACATCAATGTCATCATGCAGGTAATTGAGAAATCTGCAGAATACAACGTACTACTTTATATAACTCATATTATGAAAAGGCGTTTGATTCTGTTGAGATACCAGCAGTGACGAAGGCATAGCGCAGTCAAAGAGTACACGGAACATACATTAACATCCAAGCAAATATCTGTTAGGATTCTACAGCGGCTTAATTCTTCATACACATAATAGTAGAATAATTATTGCTAATATTTAATACTTCGTACATTAAACAATTTATCCATGGTCAATAATATATACCTATAATTAATCCATGTACTTAGATAGCAAACTAAATAAATGATAGTCTTAACAAATATCTCTAACGATTTCACAGCTGCCTTATTGCTTCACAAGAAGCGCGGAAATTTACGCATCAAGACAGGCATCAGACAAGCAGACACGACCTCTACAATGCTATTCCCTGCATGCTTCGAAGTACGCATAAGTTGGGAAGAATTACTAGTGAATATCAGAGGGGAACATCTCAGCAAACTACGGTTTCCAGGTGACTCTGTGCTGTTCAGCAATGCTGGAGAGGACTTAATTGGAACAAGTTATTGGTTATCTTTACAGACAAAGTGTAAGAGTGTAGACATGATCACTAATATGCGGAAGAGAAGGGTAACGCTTAACATCCTTGGAAGGGAAAGCGAATTCATGATTGGCAATCTTTCTTTAGAATTTGGGAAAGACTGCGTTTAGCGTGCTCAGTTAGTCTCAGGGGACTCTGATCATGAGGAATAAATATACAGATGAATATAATTGTGGTATTGGTATGGGTGGCACTTTCGAAGACAATGGCACAGTAAGGCACACAGATAACCAAACGGGAGCGATGTGTGCCTTAATCTGTCCCAGTCTTCGTAAGCGCAAGCCATACAAGTATGCAACTCAAGCTCGCCCGATAAGAAGCTCACCTAATTGTGGCGTAGCGTACATGCAGGGACATTACTAAGACTAGCAGCTTAGCGTTTTCCTTGAAGAGAAAAGTGTTCATGAATAGCATTTTACTGGTGCTAATATATTGTGCATTCATTTTGAGTTTACATATCAACTTGAGAAGTTGAGAACCACGCAAAGATTGATGTTGCGCAAAACTGCAGGCGTAACGTAGCATATAGGATGACGATGACAGTGATCTGCATTAGATAGTATACGGGCATGGTCTATTAGAATTACTAAATGGATGCCTAATGAAGAGAAGCGCTGTCCGGGACAGCAGGTAACTAGGCAGTTACATGAAATGCAATGTTTGGGTGCCTAACGTTAAGTCAACTGAAGCAAGACAGGAGTAATTGGATATCGCTGGAAGATACCTTTGTCCTGCAGTGGACATATATAAGTTGATAATAATGATGATGGGTACACACCTGTAATTCTATAGAACAAATAATAAAGTTCGCTCTAATGTAGCAACGGAAAGAGTTGTCGGATATGTTGACAGAAAACAGCGCGAACACTGTCGTCGTTGATCCTTGCCATGCTTATTTAGCGATTTCTTGAATAAATGGCTACTTACCCACTTCTCCACCAAATGATATCCACTTAACCGCTATATCCGCCAAATGGTATTCCAAAAGCATGATCCTTTGTCCTGTAAGCTTCTGACTGTATTCCGATGCACATATGACTCCGCGAGTTTTGAAGGAGACGACAAAGAGTTCAGAAAGTGGCAGAGGATCTTTTTTCAAGAACGGATAGAGTATCCAACAATACATTCGTTCCCTCCTCAATCTGTGAAAGAAAAGGTGGGTGAGTGATTTAGTTGAATAAAGCTGGAAATGTTGACAATAAGTTGTCTGTCCCAGGCTTCTCCACAACGAATAATTTATTCCACGATCAAAGGATGACAACATGAGGTGATATAAAGATCTTTGCCTCAATAATGAACGTGTAAGCGTGCTTGAAGATCGATATTGAAGAAAACAAATGAAACAGCACACTTAGTACTTTCTGCTATTGAGCGAAAGCCAATCAATCATATCAAATAAATAATACAAAATGAATAAATATAGACACAGGACATTCTAGGTTTTACAAAGTCAAATTATTATTTTCAGTAAAGAAGGCTGCTTCAGACTATATTTTCTGTGAAAGCTGATAAATCATTGGACCTGGATCATGCGCGAAATAACGCCGCAAGAACTGGTGTAACCGATTTTGGTCTGTTAGAGTAGACCACACAGCCAGTCAGCGGCCAGTAGTATGACATGGAGCTTTCTCACCATTGATGATCACCCCCGATAGTCAGGATTCAAACAGTAATTGTCTTGTCTAGCCGGACAATGTCGGCGTTTATTTGCAGTCGAGGGAACCGCCAAGGGGAACAGTGCCATTCAACACACCATCGGGCGTCGTCTGGAATCGAGAACAGATGACCACCAAGTCCTATCAAAAGAAGCTTATGATATTGTCACGTAGTAGTGACGCTGAAGTAAACAGTAGTAAAACTGTGTATGACGAAACTGGTTGTTTATTGGGCGAACCTGTGCCCACAAAAGCAAGCTACACTCGAAGCACAACGAAAGCGGCGAACACAGTCGGCGGTCGTCGAAATCTGATCAGCGGCGAGACGCGTCGGCTTTTATACCTGAGTCATCGAAGGTTCCAGATTAATCCCTGATGCCCGCGTGTCTTCCAGAAAGTTCTAGACAATTCGCGTCGGTCACACAATCAGATAACATAAGCGTCGGTGAAAACAGGCAACGAAAAGAAGCATCGATAACGTTCTAGAAACTTCCGATACAGGCGCGTCCTGCGCCGAGCGATAACGTTTAACATTTGTTAGCCGGTGGAAAGCGGCCACCGGTGAAAGATAAACATGTATACGTGTCAATACCCTCCCCTTAAAAAGCATCGTCCCGATGCTACAAACACGAAAGCGAAAACAAAACCACGCGTACAGAAAGGGACAAAAATAACAAAGCAACAAAGGACCTAAGTTCGTCAGCGGGCGTAGAAAGGCTTAAGACGCACCACGTGGACGACTTCAGGTCGTGCGCGGCGCCGCTGTGATTGCGAAATACCGTCTGGCACGACCTCATAGTCCAGTGCGCCAATACGTCGGATGATCTTATATGGTCCGAAATAGCGACGTAAGAGTTTCTCGCTAAGTCCTCGTCGGCGTATCGGAGTCCAGACCCAAACACGGTCTCCGGGCTGGTACTCGACGTAGCGTCGTCGAAGATTGTAGTGTCGGCTGTCGGTTCTCTGCTGGTTCTTGATGCGCAGGCGGGCGAGCTGTCGACCTTCTTCGGCACGCTGCAAATAGGTGGCAACGTCGAGATTTTCTTCGTCGCAGACATCCGGTAGCATGGCGTCAAGCGTCGTTGCCGGTTTCCTTCCGTAGACCAGGTTGAACGGCGCCATGTGCGTCGTTTCTTGCATGGCCGTGTGGTATGCGAAGGTCACGTACGGAAGGATGGCATCCCACGTCTTGTGTTCGACGTCGACGTACATTGCCAGCATGTCGGCGATGGTCTTATTTAGGCGCTCGGTGAGGCCATTCGTCTGCGGGTGGTAGGCGGTGGTCCGGCGATGGCTTGTCTGGCTGTAGCGCAGGATGGCTTGAGTTAGTTCAGCCGTGAATGCCGTACCTCTGTCGGTGATGAGGACTTCTGGGGCACCGTGGCGCAGGAGGATGTTCTCAACGAAGAATCGGGCTACCTCGGCGGCACTGCCTTTGGGCAAGGCTTTTGTTTCGGCGTAGCGGGTGAGGTAGTCCGTAGCTACGACGATCCATTTATTCCCGGACGTCGACGTCGGAAAAGGCCCCAGTAAGTCCATCCCGATCTGCTGGAACGGTCGGCGAGGTGGCTCGATCGGCTGTAGAAGTCCGGCTGGCCTTTTCGGCGGTGTTTTGCGTCGCTGACAGTCTCGGCATGTCCTTACGTAATGGGCGACGTCGGCAGAGAGGCGAGGCCAGTAGTATTTTTCTTGTATCCTCGCCAGCGTGCGGGAAAAACCGAGGTGTCCAGCCGTTGGGTCGTCATGGAGAGCTTGCAGAACTTCTGGACGCAATGCTGAGGGTACCACGAGGAGGTTGTTGGCTTGGAGGGGCGAGAAGTTCTTCTTTAGGAGAATGTCGTTTTGCAAGAAAAACGACGCCAATCCTCGCCTGAACACCTTCGGCACAATGGCGGTCTTGCCTTCCTGGTAGTCTACAAGGCTCCTTAGTTCGGGGTCGGCTCGCTGTTGTTCGGCGAATTCGTCGGCACTGATGGGTCCCAAGAAAGTGTCGTCATCCTGGTCGTCTAGTGGCGGCGGTTCTGCGGGGGCGCGAGACAAGCAGTCGGCGTCAGAGTGCTTTCGCCCGGACTTGTAAACGACGGTGATGTCGAATGCTTGAAGTCTCAGACTCCATCGTGCGAGGCGACCTGAAGGATCCTTCAAGTTAGCTAGCCAACACTAGGCGTGGTGGTCGCTCACAACTTTAAAGGGCCTGCCATAGAGGTAGGGACGAAACTTTGATGTACCCCAGATGATGGGAAGGCACTCCTTTTCTGTTGTGGAATAATTAGCTTCCGCCTTCGATAGCGACCGGCTAGAATAACTTACAACCCTTTCTAGTCCATCAGTCTTCTGCACAAGAACGGCGCCGAGTCCTACACTGCTGGCGTCAGTGTGGACTTCGGTATCGGCGTTTTCGTCGAAATGCGCAAGTATTGGCGGCGATTGCAGGCGTCGATTCAGTTCTTCAAATGCTTCGACTTGCGGCGTCTCCCACTTGAACTCGACGTCGGCCTTCGTGAGGTACGTCAGTGGCTCGGCGATCCGTGAAAAGTCCTTGACGAAGCGCCTGTAATAGGCGCACAGTCCAAGAAATCTACGCACTGCTTTCTTGTCGGCCGGCGGAGGAAAGTTGGAGATGGCTGCAGTTTTCTGAGGGTCGGGGCGCACTCCAGACTTGTTGATGACGTGGCCCAAGAACAAGAGCTCCTCATATGCGAAGCGGCACTTTTCTGGCTTTAACGTGAGTCCGGAGGTTTTGATTGCTTGAAGAACTGTTTCAAGGCGCCGCAGGTGTTCTTCGAAGCTTGAGGCAAACACAACGACGTCGTCCAAATAGACGAGGCAAGTCTGCCACTTCAAGCCTGCCAGTACTGTATCCATGACCCGTTGGAAAGTCGCAGGTGCCGAGCAAAGACCAAACGGCATGACCTTGAACTCGAACAGTCCGTCTGGTGTTATAAAGGCAGTCTTCTCCCGGTCCCTCTCGTCGACTTCGATTTGCCAGTAGCCGGTTTTGAGGTCCATCGACGAAAAATACTTTGCGTTGTAGAGTCGATCCAAGGCGTCGTCAATCCGTGGGAGGGGGTATACGTCCTTCTTCGTGATCTTGTTGAGGCGACGATAATCGACGCAGAAACGTAGAGTTCCATCCTTCTTCTTCACTAATACCACGGGGGACGCCCACGGACTCTTGGACGGCTGGATGATGTCGTCGCGTAGCATTTCGTCGACTTGCTGCCTTATGGCTTCGCGTTCGCGCGCCGAAACTCGGTACGGGCTCTGATGGAGTGGGCGGACATTTTCGTCGGTTATGATGCGGTGCTTGGCGACAGGGGTTTGTCGAACTTTTGACGACGACGAGAAGCAGTCCTTGTATTGCAGGAGCAGAGCTTTTAGTTGTTATTTGTTATGCCTGGGAAGATTCTGATTGACGTCGAAAGTTGGTTCAGGTATTATAGTCGTTGTTGCAGGTGCACTGGAATCCGTGAAGGCGAAAGCACTGCTGGCTTGTACTATTTCGTCGATGTAGGCAACCGTGGTGCCTTTGTTAATGCGCTTGTATTCGGGGCTGAAGTTCGTGAGCATCACCCTTGCTTTCCCTGCACGCAGCTCAGCTATGCCTCTAGCGACGCAAATTTCACGGTCGAGCCGTAAGTGATGATCGCCCTCGATGATACCCTCCATGTCTGCAGGCACTTCGGTACCGACGGAAATCATTACGCTGGAGCGAGGCGGAACGGTGACTTGTTCTTCAAGCACATTCAAGGCATGGTAACTTATGCTTGTATCCAGTGGTATCGCGTTGTACGTTGAAAGCGTTATCGACTTGGACCTTAAGTCGATGACTGCACCGTGTTGGTTTAGAAAGTCCATGCCTAGGATGACATCCCTGGAGCAGTGCTGCAGGATTACGAAGCTCGCCGGGTAAGTGCGGTTGTTTACCGTGACTCGCGCTGTGCAGATTCCAGCCGGCGTTATTAGGTGGCCTCCCGCTGTCCGGATATCGGGTCCTTGCCAGGGCGTCTTCACCTTCTTTAACTTGGCGGCGAACGCGCCACTGAAGACGGAATAGTCGGCGCCAGTGTCGACGAGAGCGGTGACGTCATGACCATCGATGAGCACGTCTAAGTCGGTAGACCGTCGTCTAGCATTACGGTTAAGTCGTGGCGTCGGATCACGGCTGCGTCGGCTTGCTCCGCTGCTGCTACGTCGCGTCGGCCGGTCTTCTTGCGGCGGCGAAGTGCTGTCAAGGCTGTTGCTAGGCGGTGTGCTGATATCTCGTCGTGATGATTCGCGAATCGTCGTCGTCGTCGTCGGCGGCGGAGGATCTTCGGCATTGCGTCGTACAGCAACCGCACCTCCATCGGTTGCTGCCTTTAGTTTCCCGGGTAAGGGCTGGAAGATCGGCCCCGGGTGGGACCGGTGCACTGACGGCGATGCGGCGAGGTGTAGCGGCCTGGTGACGGCGAGCGTGAGGGTCGTCGGGGTTGCCACTGGGCTCCGGCGAGGTAGTCGGCGATGTCGCGCGGTCGTTCACCCCGCACTGGACGCGGCGCGTTGACGGCGAACCCTCGTAGGCCCATCTCGCGGTATGGGCATCGGCGGTAGACATGGCCGGCTTCCCCGCAGTGATAGCAGAGCGGGCGGTGGTCGGGGGCGCGCCAAATGTCCGTCTTCCTTTGGTAACTGCGCTGGGCGATGGGCGGGCGTGCTGGCGGCGGCGGCGGTGGACGACGGAACTGCGGCGTTACGGGGCCCTGGCGCGAGCGCGGAGGGGGGCCTTGACGACGGGCGACGGCGGCGTAGGTCATCGCTTCCGGCTCGGGTTGCGGCGATTCGGGAAGTCCTAACGATTGCTGGATTTCCTCCCGCACGATATCGGCGATGGAAGCAACTTGAGGCTGCGACGACGGTAGCAACTTCTGCAGCTCTTCGCGTACTATCGCCCTGATGGTGTCTCGTAGGTCGTGGGAGAGTCCTTGGACTTCGGCGTACTGTGGCGTCGAACGGCGATTGTATTGCCGGTTGCGCATGTCCAGTGCTTTCTCGATCGTCGTAGCCTCCGAGAGAAAGTCTTGGACTGTCGTTGGTGGATTCCGCACCAGTCCGGCGAATAGCTCCTGCTTAACTCCCCGCATGAGCAAGCGAACTTTCTTGTCTTCTGGCATAGCGGGGTCGGCGTGCCGGAATAATCGAGTCATTTCTTCAGTGTACATACCGATGCTCTCATTCGGGAGCTGTACACGGTTTTCCAACAAGGCTGCAGCTCTTTCTTTACGGACGACGCTCGTGAAGGTGTCCAGGAATGCGGCTCGGAACAGGTCCCAGGTTGTTAGTGCACGCTCCCTATTCTCGAACCAGGTTCTGGCGCCGTCTTCAAGCGAGAAGTAAACATGGCGCAGCTTGTCGTCGCAGTCCCACTTGTTGAACGTAGCGACCCGGTCGTATGCCTCCAGCCAGCTTTCGGGGTCTTCACATGGCGATCCGCGGAAAGTCGGCGGCTCCCTGGGTTGTTGCATCACGATTGCAGATGTTGGCGCAGGGGCTGTCATGGTAGCTGCTGCCGAGGTGGTGACTTTTGTCCTCTTGGTCGCTGTGGTCTTCTCGGGAAGAAGTCCGTACTCCGGCAGAAGTCCTTGCTGCCTACGGCTAGCTCGCTGGTCCTTGGCGACGTTGGCGCTGTCCTCCGGTTTCGGGCTTGGATCACGGCTTTGCGGGGGCGTTCGCTGCATGAACGCACTAGCACCTCCACCAGATGTCACGTAGTAGTGACGCTGAAGTAAACAGTAGTAAAACTGTGTATGACGAAACTGGTTGTTTATTGGGCGAACCTGTGCCCACAAAAGCAAGCTACACTCGAAGCACAACGAAAGCGGCGAACACAGTCGGCGGTCGTCGAAATCTGATCAGCGGCGAGACGCGTCGGCTTTTATACCTGAGTCATCGAAGGTTCCAGATTAATCCCTGATGCCCGCGTGTCTTCCAGAAAGTTCTAGACAATTCGCGTCGGTCACACAATCAGATAACATAAGCGTCGGTGAAAACAGGCAACGAAAAGAAGCATCGATAACGTTCTAGAAACTTCCGATACAGGCGCGTCCTGCGCCGAGCGATAACGTTTAACATTTGTTAGCCGGTGGAAAGCGGCCACCGGTGAAAGATAAACATGTATACGTGTCAATATTTCATCAACTGGTCGCAAGCTTATATTTCGTGATCATAAAATAGGAAAAGAAGATGAGCATATTCCACACAGAGGCATGCTTGCATACATTCCTTTGTTCAGCATATTGACCGACATTATCATGTAGTACTGCCGTGAAAATTAAAACGCAGAATAACTTCACAGTCACGCTAATAATCGTAATGAAGTGGTTTGAACTTGCTAAGAACTTCCGCCGCAGTGCAGAACGAAAATGTGGCTTATCAGGTAACACCTACTGGTATCCTCCTTCCCTTGGGCACTTCCCAAGTTTTTAGCGTTCGTTTGAGAGCGCACTCTGAAAAAGCACCATCCATTGTTATGTATACACGCCCCTACGGCGACATTGTTTCTTTCACCGCACGAAGTTTTCCGCAGCCGTGTATTCAGTCGCCTTTTGTTTGTCGTGTGTACCGTCAGCTGCGCTGCATTCATCCCTAAGGGGGGAACAAAAGCAGGCACGGCCGAGGACTGCTTCTTTCTTATTTCATTTTGGTTTCTGAGCTAGACTCTCATGAGCATTCGTGGAAGGATGACGAAAGAATGCTGCTTCTAACGCAAGACTGCATTGTTATGCAGCCCAATTTACCAAACTGCTAATTTACATGTGCCTACATGTCCTCGCTTTTAACACGGACAAGAAAAAATATATTATTTTGGTGTAACAATTTCTCACGCACGCAAACTCCCTGCGGGTCTCTCGCAAACAGCGAATACTCGGTGGGTAGAAGCATTGCCAAGGCAGAACCCGACTCAGAATAACGAACTCGCGACTGTAACTTATGTTGCATGTGATCTCACAATTTCACAAGAGAAAAGGAGAATAGAATCCCAGTGTAATAATTATGTTGCAGGCCTTGTTATTCAAAAAAGTTCCAAAATATTGCTATGGACACTTTTCATTGAAGCTTTGCATAGTCAACACCAGCGGCAGAACACGTAAGAGCGAGTGATGGAAGGCAAATTTGGGGTACGCACTCCACTTTCCCCATGGCAATCTCTAATCGCGTATCATGAGGCACGACGGTCCGAGATATAAAGATTTCGCATTGAGCATGTTTACGATGGATCTTAGATGTGCGAACATAGATTGCAGAGGTTTAGCTTGGCAAATATCAGTCGGTAATAATCAGATGAACAATGAAGCGGTATTACTGTCGTTTCGAATGTCGTCTCATGTTCTGCGCATCCCTAGCGGGCATTGTCGATCACTCTACAGTGATGAATGAGAGCGCTGTAGCTCCCTGTAGCCGGTGCAACGTGCCCATAAAATATTTGCCAGATCACTGCGTGTAAGATACGTGGTGCCAAAGGAAGACTTCAAGTGAACTTTTTGCCATATACTATTCATACTTTATTATCACTGAAAGTGCACATTATTACATCTCATATTTGACGCACCATCTGACATTATGGGGGGGGGGGGGGCATTTTATACCCCAAACTACTAGACAGATATTCCTTGTTCATTGTATTCCTCCGGCGGAGGAATACAGCTGTTCATTTTGCTGTTCAAGAGTACGTTAAAATGAAATAATATGAATGGACGCTACTCGTTGTACACTGACAAAGACAACAGAAAACTTCACGAGAGTAAGATTTACTGGTGGTATGGTGCTTTTATTCGGAAAAAAAAAGTGCTTAAGCTAGATTTTGTCGGGAGAGCAAATTTCAGGTAATTCTAATGCTGGAGTTATCGTTAACCCTGACTGCCGGTCATTGACAAAGTGCACCTACGAACAAAAATATTTGTGTGGAGGAGAAAGAACAAACTTTATTTAAAATAAAGATAGGTTTCGGGGGCCGGTGTTGGTGGCCCGTGAAGGTCGGTGTCCTTAGTCCGGGACAGCGCAAGACTCAGCCGCCGCTCTCGCCCTTTGGACTAGGGCCCTTTGGGATTCCAGTCCAGAGCAGTCGTGGAGAGCGGTCCTCACACGCCTCTCGTGTGGCGGATGGGGGAAGGTGGGAGAGAGGGGTTTTGGGCACATGCCCACACCATGTGAAAGACGTCTGAGGTCTCCCCACAGTGCGGGCACTTCCGGTCTGAGTTAAGTCCCTTATTTGTGAAACCGTGATGTGATTAATCCGTGCACATTCTGCCGAACCACCGCAGCTGCAACGCGGCACACCGCTAGTGGAAGATATCGCTTTTCAGAAACTTGGTGGCAGTATTCGAAGCTGTGTTGGCTAGTTCCATTTCTAATTCGTCACCATTACTATGCAATCTACACGCCGAAGCAATGAATGATGATAATGAAGTTGGCATGGTTTATTCACATATTGCAGAGACAATATAACTATGTTAAAGTCACGTACGCCGTTGGACCATATTATGAATGAGTAAAATGGGGTTAACGCGGAATAAACTGCAGTTGAAGCGAAATATTCAAACTGGCATGGTGGTGGGCAGTGACGGTAAGTCAGTTATTAGAGTGATAGCTCTATTACTCCAGGTAAAAATACAGAAAACACCTAGTTCCTTAAATCTGACCTTCAATCTCAGCCAAGGTCAAACTGGGACTTAGCCTGCCACTTCCGGTGGCTGCTGCGTACGCCGCGTGGGCGCCCATATCTTGAAAGTTATCTGCGATGTGGACAAAGTGCGCAATCGCCCTAGCCTCATCTTCAAAGTGATCTGCAATGTGCACGAAGTGCGCCGAGTGCTGGTAGCTTCGTATGCGCTGTGCTTTCAATGCTTAGTACTCGTTGAAGCGAGACACAGCATGAAGGTCAATTCGGTCGCTGTTGCTAACACGCCGGGCAGTGTCTACGTGTTGTCTTGTGTGTACAATTGTAGATGCTGTAGTTGCTGACGGCGCCGCGCAGCGTCGGTATCCTTTGGTTTAGCAAACATGGTTTAACCGCGTTCAACAACGGAAAATTTTTGCTGGCAATAAAAGGACTTGCAGCTAGCATAATTGGAATTAAAGTTCAGACATATTAAGCATAAATATCACAAAAACAGACCAGAGGCAAATAACCAGTATGAGCGTTACTACCTACTTCAAGTATACAAAAAGTTGTTATAATGCCGGCAGTAGTGCTCGTGTCGCCTTGCATATCCTCTGTAGAGCACTGCACGGGCTCGGGCTTACCCGAAAGCCCGGGCCCGGCCCGGCCCGTGGGCCGGGCCGGGCGGGGTAGGGCAGTTTTGTCACGGGCTCGGGCACGGCATGTGCTTTTTGACCCGGGCCCCAGCCGGGCTCGGGTATTTTGACGCGGGCCCGGAACGGGCTCGGACTTTCCGGTGGTTTGCATGTAACGTGCAGCGAGTTATCCTCGCGCGTCTCGACTCTGAAAAACCTGTTGCTCCGGCGCAGCTGGAAGCCAGCAGTGCTACTTCTGTGTACTTCCCTTTTCTTCTTCCGTCGTATTTTGTGCTGTTGGAACAGAATGTAAAAGTCCAGAAAGACCGAAGTCGCCTCAAACCAAAGGATGACCTTGTATTCCTTACCTAAATCAATGTAATTAATGCGTTCAGCGCGGTGCAAGAGCGTTCGCGACTTGCTGATTCTTCAAAGGCGAATTGGTAAAGCGATGGCTGGTAAGATAATTTGTCACGCGGCTGAAATATGGCACTGCGTCCATCCATGATTGCAGGCATGTTCTCAACCGGCCGCCTAGCAGCAGCGCATTACGCTGCACCATGGAGGAACGAGAAGCATTCTTTCTCCATTTACTCCATCCATGCGCTGCGCTCACGACCGGTCGTGGCTGTGCTTCGGCTATAGTGTACTAATATACGGTTGAGTGGGACGAGCGGCCAGGGCGGCGCATGCTTTGCAGTGAGGCGCCCGACGTGGAAAAATACTGTGGCGGCGCTGCGATAGAAAAGGATTGGGCCGCATCAAGGACGCGCCTTTGCAAACTACTGGCGATACTGCTCGGCAGGGTCATTCGTAATACATCGCGCGCTGGTATTTGCGTTCAGACCGCTCAAATGGTGTTCATAATTCCTTTCACCCTCTTCTTTATTTTATTTTTTTAATGCCGCTCAGTGATCTTTTCCGGTCTCGGGCCGGGCTCGGGCCTAAGGTAAATGGGTGGCGGGCCGGGCCGGGCGGGTAACGTAAATATTTCCGGGCCCGGGCCGGGCCCGGGCTGAAAAAGTCGGCCCGTGCAGTGCTCTAATCCTCTGGTCTTGTTCTACTTGCGCTTAAAATTTCTGTCATTGAAGGTTATGCTGGTATTCTCACCAAACTCAATTCGCATAAACTTGAACCACGGTGTAACACAAACTTTTTCATGGCAATGATATAGTCCGGCGTTTTCAAAGCACGAGGCAGCGGCTGGCACAGTCGGATGCGTTACGCTGGTGACGCCAGGATCGCCGAAAATTTGTCCCCCGAATAGTTCGGCGCGTTAAACGTGGCCCGCAGCAGTGCAGCGAACAGCTGTTGCCGCAGCGCGGGCGGACAAGTGCGCGGCGAGCCAGCATTTTATTGTTTGGTGAAGACGCGAACTCAGCCCACTGTTTTCAGGAAACCCGAACTGTAGGCCAGCATGCTACCGGCAAACCAAGCTAGCGCACGACGCACTCTTGTCTTGCAGCTGGAGCGTGAAACAGGGCCTGTTCTGTTCCCGCGCCGGCCGTATCAAAGCACTCCAAACGGTGGCGGTCCCGATGCTAAACTCTATCCGCCCCCCCCCCCCCCCCGCCCCCGTAATCTCGAACGTTCCTCTACTAGGCACAACATCTTGACGCAATGGTGATGATGATGATGTTTGTTGGCATCGCCTTTGAAACGGGGCGGAGACAAATAGTCACCCATCTTGCTTGATTTATTCAGGTTTAGTGCATCTATCGCCAGCTAGCAGTTTGCCTATGTCATTTCGATCTTAACTTTCGTATTTAAAACATGTGTCGCAATATTTATTTCATTATTTTTATTTATATATTTATACTATAGTCCCACAGGCCATGAAGAGCATTGCGTGAGGGAGGCATATCAATAGATATAGAGTACAAAAATAATAAAGTGTAACGGTACAACAGACGCGGTACAAGGCAAATACACAAAAGAAATACAACGTTCATTACAAATACCATATTAACAATGAGATTAAAAAACAAAGCAAACGCGAAAATGGAAAAAAAGGGACAACCATGTACAAGTGAAACAGTAGTACAAAATTAAACATTTAGAGCAAGTGAAAGAGTAATACAGCAAAAAACAGCAATTGTGGTACCAATTATGGTATTATCAATGCAAATTGATATTGTACTATTACCTCACTTGCAATGACTCCGGTTCTATCAATCTCGTGTGTGCTTTTTTCCCAGCAATACTCTAATCGTCTCTTGCTCATGTCGACTGCTGACCAGTTAATCGTCTCATCTTCTTTCAATCTTGACGCTTCTGCAAAGTGCACATGCCCTACAGGTCTCAATTGGTGAATATCTTGGCAGCCCATTCCTATGTGGTGTAAACGGTTTGAGCATCATGCTGCTGCGCTAGCAGTCCTCCGTTCAAATCCTGTCATCGGTCAATTAGCGTTGGTTGCCTACTTAAGGGAAATGAAAGATAACTTGCCGCCGGTGTGAGCCGAACCCACAACCTCCGCATTACGCGGGCGTGACACTAAGGCGGGAAGCGGAGGTTGTGGCGTCGGCTTCCACAGGCAGCAAGTTATCTTTTCATCCACTTTCATTTCTCTCTTCTTTATAATTTTCTACAGTTCAATTTCAGCCACAGCTAATTTGCCCGGTGCTTTCCTTGGCTTCGTGGTCTGTTGGTTTTATATGGTCATGATAAAGGAAGATCGACCCCTTCTCTTTCCCTTGTTCTCTCGTTTATATATATATATATATATCATCACCAGCCTATGTTTATGTCCACTGCTGGACGAAGGCCTCTCCCTGCGATCTCCAATTACTCCTGTCTTGCGCTTGCTGATTCCACCTTGCGCCTGCAAATATCCCACCTTCATCACCCCACCCAGTTTTCTGCTGTCCTCGACTGCACTTACTTTCTCTTGGTATCCGTTCAGTAACTCTAATGGTCGCCGGTTATCCATCCTACGCATTACAAGCCTGCACAGGTCTATTTTCCCTTAATGTCCACTAGAATATCGGCTATCCCCGTTTGCTTTCTGATCCAAACTGCTCTCTTTCTCTCTTAACGTTAGGCCTAAGATTTTTCGTTCCATCGCTTTTTTTGTGCAGTCCTTAACTTGTTCTCGAGATTCTTTGTTAAGCTCCAAGTTTCTGCCCCATATATTAGCACCGGTAGAATGCAATGATTGTACACTTTTCTTTTCAACGGCCGTGGTAAGCTCCCAGTCGGGATATGATAATGCCTGCTGTAGGCACTCCAGCCCAATTTTGTTCTTTTCTAAATTTTCTTCTCATAATCAGGGTCCCCTGTGAGTAACTGACCTAGATAAACGTACTCCTCTGCAGACTCTAGAAGCTGAGTGGCAATCTTGAACTCTTCTTATCTTGCCAGCCTATCGAACACTATTTTTGTCTTCTGCATATTAATCTTCAACCCCACTCTTACACTTTCTTGGTTAAGGTCCTTAATCATTTATTGTAATTCGTCCCCATTGTTGCTGAATAGGACAATGTCACCTGCAAACCGGAGGTTGCTGAGATATTCGCCGTTGATCCTCCCTCCTAAGCCTTCGCAGTCTAAGAGCTTGAATACTTCTTCTAAGCATGCAGTGAATAGCATTGGAGAGATTGTGTCTCCTTGCCTGACCCCTTTCTTGATAGGTAACTCTCTACTTTTCTTGTGGAGAACCAAGGTAGCTGTGGAATCCTTGTAGATGTTTGCCAAGATATTCACGTATGCCTCATGTACTCCTTGATTACGCAATGGCTCTATGACTGTTGATATCTGTACTGAATCAAATGCATTTTCATATTTCTAAGAAAGCCAAATGGAGAGGTTGATTGTACTCCGCAGATTCCTCTATAACCTAATTGATGCATCGATATGATCGATCGTAAAATATCCTTTCCTGAAGCCAGCCTGTTCTCTTGGTTGACTGAAGTGAAGTGTTGACCTGATTTTATTGCAAATTATCTTGGTGAATATTTTATTCAATACTGAGAGCAAGCTAAGGTGTCTATAATTATTCAATTGTTTAACGTCTCCCTTCTAATGAATTTGTACAATGTTGGCGTTCTTCCAGCTTTCTGGTGCACATGAAGTTGTGAGGCATTGCGTATAAAGAGCCGCAAGCTTTTTAAGCTTGATATGTCCTCCATTATTGATTAAATAGACTGTCATTCCATCTTCTCCAGCAGCTTTTCCCGTGCTCATGTCTTGCAAGGCCCTCCTATCTTCATCGCTAGTTATAGAAAGAGCCTCTGTGTCCTGTTCATCACTACTTCGAATGAAAGTAGCTTGGCTGCTCTGGCAACTGTACAGGGCATTATAGGATTCTTCCGCTACTTTTACTGTGCCATCGAAATTGCTGATGATATGCTTGCTTATGTATGCCCTGCTTAACTTTCAGGGCATACATCTTGCCTGGTCTTATGCCAAGTTTTCTTCTCACTGATTTCATGCTGCATCCATATTTTACTGTTTCCTCAATCTTTTCCACGTTATGATTTCGAATATCCCTTACTTTTCTCTTGTTGATCAGTTTTGTCATTTCAGCGAATTCTATCTGATTTCTGAAGTTTGCCACATTCATTTTTTGTCGTTTCTTTATTAGGTCCTTTGTTACTTGGTACAGCTTACCCACTGGTTGCCTTGTGGTCATACCTCCCACTTCAATTGCTGCTTCTGAGATCAGCCTAGTTACGGTTTCATTCATGTTGTCTTCATCTTCCTGTTCCAAAGCTGCATATTTCTTTGCGAGCACTAGCCCGAATTGGTCTGCTTTTACCCTTACTGCGTCTAGGTTGGCCTGTTGTTTCTTGACTAATTTTATTCTTTCTCTCTTCAAATTGAGAGAAATTCTGGACCTCACTAACCTATGATCCCTGCACTTCACCCTACCTAACACTTCTACATCCTGCACTATGCTGAGTACACTCATTTCCTCTTTCTGTTTCCCCTTTCCCTTACCCCTAGTTTAGGGTAGCAAACCGGACGCTCGTCTGGTTGACCTCCCTGCCTTTCCTCTCCTCGCTCTCTCTCTTTGCACTATGCTGGAATCGGCAGAGAGTACGAAATCTATTTCGTTCCTTGTCTCTCCATTAGGGCTTTTCCAGGTCCACTTCCTGTTGCTGCGCTTCCTGAAGAAGGTATTCATTATTCGGAGCCTATTCCTTTCGCGAATTCTACCAACATCTCTCCTCTAGTGTTCCTACATTCGATGCCGTAGTTGCCAATTGCTGACTCACCAGCCTGCTTTTTCCTCCCTTTTGCATTGAAGTCGTCCATAACTACAGTATGCTGAGCTTGCACCTTCCTCATTGCTAATTCAACCTCTTCGTACAACTGTTCTATTTCTCCATGATCTTGACTGAAGGTTGGGGCGTAGGCTTGCACTACCTTCATTTTATACCTCCTATTCAGCTTTATTACGACGACTGCTACCCTCTCAATAATGCTGTAGAATTCATCAATGTTGCCCACTATGTCCTTATGGATTAGAAGCCCTACCCCGCATGTTATTTATCTGGAAGACCTCTGTAGCAGAGGACGTGGCCGTTAGTCAGCACTGTATAACCTCACCAGTTCTTCTAACCTCACTAAGGCCAGTAATATCTCAGGCAATGCCTGATAATTCCTCAAACAGTTCAGCTAAGCTAACCTCACTCGAGAGGGCGCGCGTGTTGAACGTTGCCAGGTTCAATTTGCAGTGGTGGGCTGTCCGGACCCAGAGATTCTTAGCACACTCTGCCGTATTGCAGGTCTGACCGCCGTCTTGGTTAGGTGCTCCGCAGCCGCTGGAAAATGAGGGCCATGGGTTAATTGTAGGAGTCATGAAGGAGGCAGTGGCCGAATACTCGACCAGGGAGGCCAATTCATGTTCTGGTGAGGGAGTGACTTTTTTGAAGCTTTAGTGGGCCTTCCTAATTTGGTTGCACCATGACTAGTATAGCCCCACTAGATCTTGGCAATATTTTTTGCCGGTGTCAGGCTTCACGACATGCATGAAAATTTAGTGGGCTGGAGCAGGATTCGAACTTACGACCTTCCGATTACAAGCCGGGATTTCTACCTCTGCTCCACGCCACCACTTAGTCAAATACGTGAAAAAAATCGATCATGGTATCCGAAAATTGTTCGTATTTCTCAAAGCAGAGTCGGAAATCTCACATTTAACCTATACATTAGCAAGTAAATCCCGCGACTTCACGTCTGTCCTACAAACATAAGTGAAACGAAGATTTGATTGACAAAAATTGGTGGAATGAATGATTAACAGACTGATTGATGGAAGCAATCATTCAGTCAAATCTTTGTTGTGGTAATGGTATACTTGGATTAGCTGCGAACGTGTGGAGCAGCGAACAGGGGTGAAGTTGTGGGATTTACTTATAGTATAGGTGAAAGGTTAAATTCTGTCTCCTCTGATAAAAATAAGCGATTTCGTGTACCAAATTGATTGATTGTTTGAGTGATTGATTCATTGATTTCAAAAGCCTATTGGACTGTGTTCTTCAACGTGCAATACATTCGAGTGCGCCGGCGCTTTATTTCTGTGTGCCGCAAATAAACATCCAAAGAAACACACCGAGAACGCGCCACTTATCAAAGACTTGGGCCACTCGGGTATAATGCGTGGAGATGAGCTAAATTCAATACACGTCAGTGCGCGCCTGCATATTATTTGTAAAGCGAAGCTGTATACCTCTATCAACCAAGGAAATTTTCTTATCGTCGGCGTAGGCAAAAAAACGTCACGGTAAGCTAGAAGCTGGTGCTCACGCTCGGCACGCGCTCGTGCCAAGCTTGTGCTGAGCGTCCCGCGTTGGTCGTCGTCGTCATCTTCGACAGCTGTTTGCGTTACCCCTCATCATTCCATGGCGTAGGATTTCACTTATTCTGTCGTCGCAATCGGGAGGCCGCGTTTGCGGGGTTATGATCCATAGCTTAAGGCAGTATGAGACCAGTAGCGGTGCATCGCTGCTTGCTTCGCACCTCCCCAGGTTTCACCTTAGTGGAGCGCAATTTCGCTCGATGGGTCATTTTACACGCCGCATAACATTTAAGTCACTGGTAAAACCAAGCCTATACGACTTAACTCGTGCTAACTATAATAAGTAATAAAACTAAAACAGTAAGAAAGGCGTCCATAATGGTCAAATTGCTGAGGGAGTTAAAGGAAAAAAAGTTCTCGCAGTTTTACCTGAAAGGCGAAGCATCAATTGCTATAGCAAATTTGTAGAGAGCTATACGGAGTAATGATATTAGCTTTATCAGCTGTATAAACTTGGACATGCAGCAGCACCGGCAACACACAGAACTGTTGCTGACGCCGTCGGCGTTATGCCCGCGTTCGCTCAAAATGCGTGCGGCGTTGGTGACTGTTGCCGGAGCCTCTGATATAAATAGGCACTTGGTGCCGCAGCTAAACGTCGCCTCCCTTCCCTCCCCCCCCCCTCCCCCATGGCCTTTCGCGCGTAGGAAGAGGCGCGTTTGCTCTACTTATATGGTGATTCCCTTACAAAAATGTGTTTGACCTTTCAGTCACCCGCGAGTCACCAACCAGTCACCCCAGTCACCTCCCTGTGGACTCGTCCTTCCTGTATACCTAGTCTGCAGATTTTCTGCAGACTGCGTGTAGACAGCCTGCGGACTTGTCTGTGTAATGTGCGTGCACGCCCAGTGCGCGCGCGTGTGTGTATACGTATACGAATATATATATTCTGAACCATGAAAGGTTTTATCATTAAAAAAACGGTTAGTTTGCCATTCTTACATTACGAAAACTTTGCCACTGATTCCTATAAGCACAGTCTGACAATGGCAGTAACCTAAGGCAATTAATTAATATTAATTGAAATGAGGTAATGGCTACATAACCTGCATTAAATACAGCAGTGGTACTATGGGTCGATTCACAGCATGGATGTGCGCATACATGTATACAGGGTGCCACACAACGCCATGCGATCACCGTAAACATGGCCGCTTCTGTTGCCGGCCAACAGATGGCGCCACCGGGAGCGCGGGCGTGCCGGCAAAATATACAGGTGCTACTATTTTCCCGTCTTCAGCTGTCGGCATGTCGGTACATGTGCGTGCGCGCTGCATTCACGCCGGCCGATGTGTAGTTTATTGGTGTGTACGCCGTGCCGACAGAAAGTGTGGTGCTTTTTCTGTGTATTAATGATCCAAAACGCCAGGGACCGCGTAATGTAGCGTGCAGTATCTTTCGTGTGCTACGCCGATGATTATCGTAGTTAGGCCCGTTCGCACTTTCTTTGTTCCTGGCTCGTAAAACGCCTCAGGTACTCTCGCTGCGCTCGCACCGGATCACAGCGCACGGAAGAACTTGTTGAAAGTGGTGCTATCACGGGCTATTAGTTCATCTTCAATTGTACAGTGCTTACGCTGGATAGGCCGTGCACCGACGGTCCTTGCCGCGGTACCTGTACGATGCCACGGAACCTGTGACACGAAGGAGTGGTTGCCGAGTACGCCTAACAGGTAAGTCCGGCGCTTGCGCGAATTCTTGTAGTCTGTGAAGTGTACATTGTTGTATAGATCACAAGATGACTAGTAAAGCGACAGAGATGATAGATGTGCTTTCCGAATCTTCGTTGTTTTGTGGCAGTGCAGATATTGCATACAGTTTCATGAAAATTGCCCTGAAACGTGTTGATGTTGGCTGAAGCTTTATCGATTAATTGATTTTTTCCATGAAGTGTCCTAGCGCCGGGGATTATTTGATCTGAATGGGCACAAAAATTCAAGCACGAAAAGTTACCGTTTGGGTCCCTAATTTCTCAGCGAGAAATATCGTATACATATTTCTAGAAGTACGTCGATGTGTTGTCTTCACAGCTAACGACTGCGTGAGATGGCACCCGATTGCTGTGTCTGACGCCTTGCCAAATTTTAGCTTATGTACAAATTGTTCTATTTATAGAATGTCGTCAGACAGCCTGCATTTCTTGTGTTGGATGTCCTGTGTGTTCTAGTGTATTTGTAAAGGTTTCTGATTTTACTAAGATGCCGAGATTTCGACAGCAATGTTTCTTTTTAAACGAAATATCTTTTTTTGTTCTCTCTCCTGAAAAGGGGGGAGGGGCTCGGTTCTTTTTCCGCGCATCGTCCTTTGGGACAGTGCTTTGTTGCGCCGCATAAAGACATTAGGTTTTCAAACTCTTTTCATGTGCTAAAGGATTTTCTTCATAGTAATATTCACATTTAACTTACTACAGATCTGCGTTTGAGTGAAGCTTTTGATAGTAGATTCATGTTTGCTGTAGTGCCATTTACATGTTAAATAACCGCCTGTGATGTAATAATCGGACATTTTTACAGTCAGATGCAGCTTCCTGGAGCTGGTTGTACGAGACTTTTCATAATATAACATGATCTTGTTAAATCGCAAGTTTGCAGTTAAAACAGAGATTACAGTAAACTGAATTTTTTATTGTTTAGGAAAGTCACGATTTTGGTGAGCCAGAGGCATCTCTACACCCCATACGAACCTCCGGCACTTCTGCAACCTGACAACACGGCAAAGCGTCTGATCTGCATGCTGCGACAAGGTTTGTACAAAACGGTCACTGCCACTTACACGAGGTCTAGGTTTTGTTGGTATAATTCATACCTGGCAACTTTCCTGAGTTGCCCGACAAAAGCAGAAGGGCTTTAGTTACCTTTATTGTTACAATTTTTTGTCGAATTTAAACATCCGTGCCTGCACAGATTCTGTGTTGTTAATCATATTTCCCTAAGTAGTCAAAATTGTGTATTACATTTTTTTTGGTGGTGCGGTGGGTATTGATTCCTATAATACTACAGAGAAAGGGACATCAGAACAAGAAGCCACAAAAGGTGGTTTAAAAGTGTTCGAAGCCCGGAATTCAACATTCCGTAATACAGCACTGTGGATTCCAATTCATCTCTATTCCGCGTCGTCATTGTTGACTTACCAAAATTCAGGAAATTGTTCAAGCTGCATAACGATTGTATTTTGCCAATATACGGCAAGACATTGTTCCTGATATTGTTTCAGGGTTGTACTTCCCAAGATATGTCCCTAAATTATGTCTCTAAAATTCACTCTCCTTCTTTTACAGAATATACATGCAGCAAGTTCAAGTGCGCAGACCTCAAATTGAAGAGGGCATAGGCTCCATGCTGCAGAAAATGGGGTCCAAGAGCGACTCCTCTTCCAAGGAATCAAGTGGCGAGTAGATATTCTGACTCACTACTTCATCGTTCGTTGTGCTGGGGCATGCACTGTGACACACAAAGGTAGCGGAGACAAAAACACATGACAAGTGAAGCGCAAACTGTCAACTGAGTTTGGTGAACAAGAAGGAAGAACCTATACCCGAAGCCACTATCATCAGCTGGCTGCGGGTTATATGTGCTAAAAAGGTGGAGATAAGATAATCAGAATGAATCAGAACTTACAAGGCGACCCACTTGAATCATATCGAGCCGATAATATGTTGGAAATTGAGTGACGATAAGTCAGAGCCACAGACGGCTCGCTCACGCAGGCTTCAGCACCAGCCACAACTGTGCAAAATGATACCCATATCTCTCGTCACTTTGCACTTGCTTCTGACGAGGATTTCCGCACTGTGAAAAGATGGTGTGCAACCACATCTTGTGCAGTGCACAGCCAAGTTGCCTGTGCATTTACTAGGCTGGGAGCATATCTCTGATCCCAGGGCTACAGATTCCAGCACCAGTGCACAACGTAAGCGCAGTTGCTTGTGAGTGGTACTTTGTAAATGACTCCCGCTTCGCACGCAACATGTCCCCAATTTTTCATGTGCGAAGAGGCAGTTGTTTATAAGATACCGCTCACATGCAACCATGCTTACGTAGGATAAAAGTGCTGGTGCTTGAATCAGTGTCTCGGGGAGCACAGATATACTTTCAGCCTAGTAAATGCCCCAGTCAACTTAGCTGTGCACTGCACGAAAAGCGGTTACACACCGTTTTTTGAAAGTACGAAAATCTTCCTCAGAAGCAAGCGCGCAAAGTGATGAGTGAGGTAGGAGAAGCATTTTGCATGGTTGCGGCTGCTGCTACAGCCTGCGTGAGTGAGCCATCTGTGTCTCTATCTCATCACCTAACTCAATTTCTAACTTATCACCTCTACATAATTCGAGTGGGTCACCTGGTCGGTTCTGATTCGTTGTTAATATCTTTTCTCTGCCAGTGTGCATGTAACATCCAGCTGGAACTAGCGGCTATGAGTATAAATCCTTATTCACTAAACCAGTCTGACAGTTTACGCTTTACTTGTGTGTTTTAGCTTCCACTAACTTTGTGTGTCACAGCACAACAAACGCTGAAGCTAAACTAGAGCCTTTTTAAGCATTGCTTACCATACTCACTACTTCATTCCTTGGATGACATATTTTTGGTTCGAACCTGACAGCCATGAAAAAATTACAGACGAATAAAGAGTGCAAAAAATACTAATGCGTCTGTTATTTCATTGCATGTGTGCATGCATGCCAGTTCCCGATAGGTGGGCTACAGAGGTTCTGACAAATGCCTGCTCATTTTCTGCATCCTGTGACCACAGTCTCGACAGACTTTCTGCAGACATTCTGCATCCTGCGGCTACACAGGCTCTGCAGACTTTCTGCAGAAAGGGTGTACCAATTGCCCGCTGGGAGGTGACAGGAAGTGACAGAAAGTCTGTCACCTGTCTGCACGTATTCTGCATCCCGGGTGACTCAGAGTCTGTAAGATTTCTGCAGCAATACTGCAACTTTTTTTGTAAGGGTTGTAAAGGAGGTAAGAGACGCCTACTTCTGCAGCCCTTAAGGGAGCACGGCGCAGAACGCGCGTTTGTTCTCCGCCGTGCGTTCACTCCCCGTGAAAGCACGCGCCCCTCGCGCCCTTTCACTCGCACATAAAGTTTTTCATTCAATAAAGTTTTTCATTCATTCGCACATACAGCGTTCGGCGCGCGGCAACAATTTAATCTCCATTGACGTCATACGGAACCTCACGGCGACGGCGACAGCGACGGCGATGGCGACGCCGACGGCAACTCCGACGGCAGAAATCTTATTTTGAGTGTCCGTATAATTGCTATCGCAATAAAAATGATGGTTTCACCGCATACAGCTCAGCACTCGTTTCCAAAAGAAAAACCACAAAACAAGCATCAAAACCACATGACGGATGATAAGGCGCCTGTGAACAATGGGAACACCCTTCGGAGTTCCCGTAAAGATTGGGTTTGCGGCTGCTTCGAAAGAGGTTGACGTCATTCAAAACCCTCGGGTGAAGTGCAAACCGTATAATGTATGCTAATGACGTCTGCGAATAATGGGAAGCACGGTCCTTCTCCCGCGTGTGTTTCCCGGTAAAGATTACCGTTCCGTAAGTTGCTCTGAGAAAAGTAACAAACAGCATAGAAATCACGTAGTGACGTCACCATGGTCTAGCAACTCATTCAGTTCATTCCAGGCTACCATCGTGAATATTGTAATGTCGTTGTGAAGTAATAAAGGGTGTGGTTAAGTACATTTCACTTGTCTCTGGTTTCACTCTTTGTAGAACCAATTGTGTTAATTCAAGTGACGTCACAATGGGTAATCGTTGTCGGTGTCGTTTGCAGCTTCGCTGTACAACCACCTGCACAGCGTGGATTGGAGCCACAGTTTATTTCTCACGATCTATCCGGCATTCCCAAGGAACGACCGTGGTCTTATATAAAGAAGAGGCCAACCCAAAACGAGAAAATTATGTGCCCTGGACGCGCGCCATGCACGCGGAGGTCCGCTGGGCACCGCGTCCCCAAGAAAAGCCGCTCGCGGTTGTTGCCCGTGCAGTACCGCACTGATGCCGTCTTTCTTCATGCACGCCCACGTACGAGAGAAGCGCGTCTATGCAAATGCGTGCACTGATGTTGCACGGTTCAGCGCATCAATTAATTGAAGCCATGCTTCAGCGCGTGCAGCCATGCAGGCGCAAGCCTCTCTCTCCTCCGCGGTAAACGCAAGCATGTATACCCGCATCTCGCGCTTTCATTATAGCATGGATTACCCGAAGTGGCGCGTATACGTGCCTTTCCTTGTTGACTCACATTTATCACCCGGCATGGTTGCTTAGTGGCTATGGTGTTGGGTTGCTAAGTACTAGGTCGCGCGATCGAATCCCTGCCACAGCGGCTGCATTCCGATGGGGGGCGAAATGGGACAACACCCGTGTAATTAGATTTAGGTGAACGTTGAAGAACCCCAGGTGGTCCAAATTTTCCGGAGTCCTCCATTTCGGCGTGCTTCATAATCAGATCGTGGTTTTGGCACCTAAAACCCCATAATGAATTTTTTTTCCACTTTCATCGCTGATCCAGCCCGCACGCGCCTTTATTATTATTATATTATTTTTTTCATTTGCGCTTCCTTCCGATAACTCGTGTCTTTCTCCTGCTGATATATACACACAGGCGCGCCGTGATCGCGTGCACGGTGCCGTGCCACTGCGCCGTCTCAATCGGGTGGCATGTGTGTGATAAGTTAAATCACGTGAACACAGTGCCCTCGGCAGAAACAAACGTTATATCGTTGTCGTTGCGCGCGTCAGACGCGGCGAAACTGTGAAAACAAAACTTTTGCTTGAAGATATCTATACGACCAATTTATTCTTTATAATGTTCGTAACGCTTCTAGAGGATCGCGTCACAAAATAGTCCCCGGATACTAAAGTGAAGCAGCCTTGTCATATGTAAATATACAAAAAATTATACTCTGGAGCAGTCAGTATGTGAGGCCCACGTAAAGGCCCACGTGACCATCGCGATCGCGCACTTCCATTATTTGCAGCGGTCTTTTAATGTCTTCGCTGGTTCCAGGGCTCGCCGAACCAACCGCACATACCATGGCATCAGGACCCACGACGGTGATAAATATTCCGTTTCTTCAAATCCTAAGGTAAATTGCGTCCGGAAGCCTTATATACTCGATCAAATAATCAGCCGTCACGAGCAACGTCACGCCATTATTAGACGACCGAATCTTCGTGTTCGGTCAAGGTGCAGCCTTGGCTGTCCATATATATATATACATATATATATTTATATATGGCACGTCACAGTGACCAGTGGTTCCAGTGGCACATTTCTCCGCTGCACGTTCCGCGGGATGGATAAACATACCCGAAACGGAAAAGTGGCGGTAAATCGATAAGAAAGACTTCGTGTTGTCAAGGTGACGCGCGCCTAGTCGCGCGGCAATTATTTCGACCTTTAGAGGGCTTCTTTCAGGCTTGCAAAAATATTTCTGTTTAGCACGTATACAGCAACAGAAAGATGGATCGGAAATTTTTTATGATGGCCAACAATGTTTTCCTTGATCATTATTCTCTGACGATAATATTTGAGAAGTAATTACAAATTATTAATAACTTTAAATAGGCGAAATTCTATAATGTTCTGACTTGCTCCAACGACGGCAAACTACATTAGCTTGGTTCTTTTCCATCCACGTGTCCCTCGCATATTCTTTAAATTTTGGAACAAGTCACCTTAGGCACCCTTTGTAAGAGGGACTACGACCACTCATTAGCGATAATAACTGCTGAATACCGCAGTTAAGAAACGAATCAATGCCATCAGAGTACGCGGATGAGTAGAATAATACACGAGGGTTGCAATGTGGGCTTGTTGGTAATGCATCTTGGAGAGTTTACGGTCTCGCGATTAAAAAGACAGGAGAAAAGAAGTATGTGCCCCTGGTGTATCTTCTTTTGTCCTGTCTTTAAATCGCGCTTGCGCAAACCCTCGCCCAAGACTGAGACGTCAGCTTAAGCCGCCACATGGCGAGTTTGCAGGTTCCGCTCTTATCGTTTGCCAGTGTGCGCTTCACAAGTACGCGAAAAGTGAAATATTCTTCGGCTGATTTACCCACAACAGAGTGAAACACGCGTATCAGTGGCAAAACAAAAAGGCGCTAGAGTGTAAAACTCTTATTCTATTGTTATTGTAGCACATCGTTATACTGCTAGCGTGAAAAAACGTATGTTTGGACAACCTTCGGCTGTTATTTCTGCGAACGCAAAGAATATTTATCCCCAAAAAAATAGAATCAACGAAAAACACAAATGCGAAGAGCTCGGAAAATTGCTTGTTCTGCCCCGGTGTGTTTTCGGGCCATAAGCTTGCTTGATGCGCGCGGTGAGGCGTTATTTATCTGACTTCTCGATTGCTCTAGCGTACCTGTATCAAGCGCGATAGATTTCCAAGTTACTTTTGTTTTCTTTTTACGTCGCCGACGGGTGCTTCGCAACGGTGCAAGCTGCTGTGAAACAGCAGAGTAAACAAACAATGCATGGCGGTATTTTTTTACGCAACCTCAGACGGCAAATTGTGTGTGGGGACATGTTTTCAACTGCTATGCGACTCACGTCAATCGCAGCTTCGTTTACCCAGCTTGTGACTCTGCCGTGCACCGCCGACAGTTCTGGGTCCCTTTGATGGACGATGCGTAAAAATAGCGTTCGGGTAACCTTTTGAACATGTGTGCATTGTCCGCCCTGTACGGAAAAGTGCGCCCGTAGGTAGTTCCTCCTATAGGAGCGCAACGCCAGTCACTGAGCTACCGTGCTTAGTACTGCATCACTGTGGCCAACTCGGGCAGTAAGTTGCCACCAGTCATTACTTGCAAATTTTTTTCGCAACGTTCAGCGTAATAAAAATACCTTCTGCCCCCTCGACTACATTTGTTTTGCCATACCAGCTCCCCGGAGCTCGTCGCAACGGTCCCTTCCAAGAGCGTGTCATCCAAACCGACAGCTGGCCGGCTGCCTTTGCAACACCGAAAACAAAGGCGCTTCCGGTGTGAGCATGTGGGTGCTCTGTTCAACGTTTTTTCTTTTTTTTTTTTGCACTTCAATTTCTGTGATCGTACCTGTAGTAAAAATAAGGGGCTGCTTTGTCTCTAAGACAGCAGCTCCGTTTCTACTTTTTTTTTTCTTTGTAGAACGTCTTGTGTTTTCATTTAGTTGCGGAATGCCTGGTTTTGAATGTTTGCCTTTACCGCTTTTCCCGTTTTGATGGGTGTACGTTTCAATTACTACAGTGTGGCCAATCCCCCTCGTGGGTACGAGCCATGTTTTGAGGCAACAAAAACGGCACTTACCTTTCTAGAATATAGGCTGTGTTCCAATTAGAGCACTGCACGGGCCCGGGCCGTCCGAAGCGTTTGTCGGCGGGCTCGGGCCGGGCCCGCGCTTAAAGCCGCGTTAAAGCCCGGGCCCGGGCCGGGCTCGGGCTTGAGGCCGCGGGCCCGGGCCGGGCTCGGGCTTGAAGCCACGGGCCCGGGCCAGACTCGGGCCCGCTCATTGAAGGGCCTAATTAGGCCTTCGAACACACGCGACCGTTATGCATTGCATGTTTCAATGTATTATGTGCCAAGCTGAAGTGACACGTGCAAGATGACTGTCATCATCATCATCAGCCTATATTTATGTCCACTGCAGAACGAAGGCCTCTCCCTGCGATCTCCAATTAACCCTGTCTGGCGCTAGCTGATTCCAATTTGCGCCTGCTAATTTCCTAACTTCATCACCCCACCTAGTTTTCTGCCGTCCTGGACTGCGCTTCCCTTCTCTTGGTATCCATTCTGTAGCTCTAATGGTCCATCGGTTATCCATCCTACGCATTACATGGCCTGCCCAGCTCCATTTTTTCCCTCTTAATGTCAACTAGAATATCGGTTATCCCCGTTTGTTCTCAGATCCACACCGCTCTCTTGACTGTATATCTTATCAGATGACTATATCTTATCAAAGAAAATAGTAAAACAGATTAAGTTCTCATTTTTAACAGCGGAGGTGTTTCAGCCGGGTCTAATGTGTCCGCTGAATACAAAAATGTGGGCCGATCCTGGCAGCAGTGCAGAAAGGGTCCAAGCGCAATAGCACATACACCTGTGAACTAGCGAAGCTGAGCCTGGTTAAGTCTAGCTAAGAATGGTGGGGACTAATGGCATATCGATAGGAAATTGATAGCCAATCAATAGTTAGTCGATAATCGATCAATAATCAATAAATTCCCGAAAATGCTGGGGATGACTTTAGCCTAGCCCAAATACGTGGCCAATACCTTACGATAGCCAATCGACAGCCAATCAATAGCTAATCGATAATTGATCAATAATCAATAAATTCGGATAAGTTGGTAGTGCTTAACCCATCCCAAATACGTGGCCAATATCTTGCAATAGACAATAGATAGCCAATCGATAGCTAATCGATAATCAATCAATAATAAATCAATTCCGGGAAATGCTGGGGATGACTTGGTAGTGCTTAGCCTAGCCCAGAAGCCAGGACTAGCTAGGTGCCCATCATCTCCGCTGTCTCGTTAGCATTGCGCCGCCAGTGCAAGCTACGCTATTTTTTTTTTCTGTTTTCTGTTTTAGCTGTTTTCAACTTGCGCCTGCAAGTTTCCCAACTTCATCATCCCATCTGGTTTTCTGCCGACCTCGACTGCGATTTCCTTCTCTAGGTATCCATTCTGTAACCCTAATGGTTCACCGGTTATCCATCCTACGCATTACATGGCGTGCCCAGCTACATATGTCAAGCTACATATGTAGCTTTTAGTCCAAAATGACCGTCCAGCATATAAACTGGACAATAAATTGATTTGATTCGATTGATTTCGTCGGACACTGAAAATTATTATCTCGAAACTGGTTTAGTCCTGAGAATTCGTTCCAGGTGGATATGCCTTGCGAACTCGGCGGCTATAATTCGTAGATTGAAAGATGTGCCATAAAATAATTATTTAACACGTTAATTAGCATAATAATGTTAATTCTTCAATTAGGCGTTTTGATTTCTCGTGGAAATAATGGTCACCTCATCGAGTAGTTTAGATCGAGGATTATAATTGCCCTATCTGCCACAGGCAATCTTTAAAAATTTGGTTCAGCTAAAATGAAACGCCCTGTATATTTGCATGCTAAATGACATCATAGAACTATATCGTACAAATCAAGGTAGGTGCATGCGCATCACCAGAAAAATAGTAGCACAGGCCATGGGCCGGATTACTGATGTTCCCGTATGAGAAACAAAGATTTCGGCCTTTTATTGCTTATATACTGCAGCTTATTAAACCTCTAGAAGGTGAGGCTGACAGATGCGGCACAATCTGTAAGTAAAAAAAAAGAATTTTTTTTCTTACCGGCCGGGCCTGGTCATGCACACGCGGGCCCTAGCTAAGCTTAGTAATGAACGCCCGCGCCCGGGCCGGGCCCGGGCTCAGTAACACGGGCCCGGGTCGGGCCCGGGCTTGGAACCACGGGCCCGGGCCGGGCCCCGGCTGGTCTCGGTCTTGTACTACCGGGCCCGGGCCGGGCTCGGGCTTTGTATTACGGGCCCGGGCTGGGCTCGGGCCTCGTAAAGCGGGCCCGGGCCGGGCTCGGGCTGAAAAATCAGGCCCGTGCAGTGCTCTAGTTCCAATAGTCGCCTTGGACGGCAAAGTAGACAGCTAAGCCGACAGCTGCCATCTAATTCTCGTTCTATTTCTCAAGAAAACGTCAAAGCAAACAGCCTCGCGAAGACTGCACCGAAGTCTAGAACGATGCAGGCTACTGTCTTGTCTAAACAAGACGGCGACTGAGCAGAATGCTTGGAAACTCCACGGTGAGGTCGTCTCCACGGTGAGGCCTGGTTAGAGGGCATCCGCCTGCAAGCTTCGCAGTAAGGTCGTCACCCCTTACCTTCTGGCTGTAGTGGCTCAGCAATGTCATTTCTATGAGTTTTTTTGTGCAGAGGTGAGTGTGCGTACGGGTCAAAGTCCAGGTCAGCCGTCAAGCGCATTAGCCGTCGTCACTAAAACAGGATCCACTATAGCATGAAGAAGACGTCTGTGCCCACACGGCCACTTGTGCGGCACAAGAAACTTGGCCAGAACATAACCTTGGCTTGCCTAGATGTTTAAAAAAATGTGATTGGTAAATGGGTTTATTCATTTTACACGGCGCCAAAAAACAAGGATGAGGGAGAAGACGGGATGTCCCGTGTTCTCCTTTGTCCGTGTTTTTTGGCGCTGTGTGAAATGAATGATCCGTACCAACTAGCTCGAACCCAAAGCTTTCCGGTAATCAGGTGGTCGTTATGATTTCTGCTAAGATAAAGTTGTGTTTGGATATAGGGACAGCTAGTAAACTTTAAAAATCTGAGTTCCAGCTTGTTTCTAAGCCTAATTGCTTTAAAAAAAGAGCTAATGAAGTCTATGCACTCAAACAGAAATGCTGTCGCACTGTAAGTTCTTATGCTAACGGAGTGCCTCTTGCTTGAGCCCCCTCCCCCCCCCCCCCCTCCTAATTTACAAAAAAAAAAAAACGTCAGCACGTGTATGCTTTGTTGTTGTCCAAACTTCTTTTGCACTCACCAATTTTACACGGTGAAATACCGTATTTCCTAGATTCTGCCGCACATACAATGGTAACGCAAAGTTATATCACCGCCCAAATATACAAAAAAAAAAAAACTAAACAAGCAGAACCTTAGCGTCTAGTCGCTATCGTAGTCCAACGACACCTCCTTTTCGCTGTCTACCGATCACAGAATGTAATCTTCAGTTAACGCATTAAAAATGCCAAATTTACACCAAACTGGACAATGGCGACCGCCAACCAAGGCATAAAAGAACAACGTCCGTTCGATTGCAGTTTGGCTAGCTACCTTGCATTGAGCTTTTCGTTTTTAGAAAGAATTGTTTTCGTTACTGATTTTGAATAGAATTAGTTACGATTGTAACGCGCATGCAAATATCAACGCACTTTTTATTAAAAAACGTGCGCCGTAGAATTGTGCAAATACGGTACTTATTTGACTTTTACGGAAATTGGGCGGCGGACGTCCCTTACAAAATGTAACAATGTGAAAAGAGCGTGCTAACTGAGGGCACCAATGTAAAGTATGTGAATAATTAAATATCTATATTAATGCCATGTGCTCATCTAGCACAAGAACACTTAGGCGTTTAATGTTTGCTGCGAAGCACGTAGATAAGCCTTCAAGTAATATCTTTTCTCGAAAGCAAAACTCCTTCATACACATGTCCGCTAGGACTCTGTCCAAGATTGTTGTGCTATTGGGTCGCTCCCGCTAAATTTTACTATATACGTGCATAGTCGGGTGTTTAGTGCTACGACCGCATTGTCGTGCTCGGCGCTAAATAGATGTGTTCGCTTAAACCTAGATTCACTCGTGCTGTTGCTTTTGGTGTTGCAGTATACGTTTGTTTCGCCGGTTACAATTACAAATTTCATTCAAGTGTGCAGAAAGTGACAGCCCATATAGAGGTACGAACGGCAAAATCATAGTACTCCTTTAAAGACCCCAGGGCATTTTTGCCCTGTCGCTTTTTTTAATTATGAGGTTCTACGTGCCAAAACCATCATCTCATTACGATGCTCGCCGTAGTGGGGGACAGCGAATTAATTTAATCCACCTGGGGTTATTTACCATGCACCTAAATGTATGTACACGAGTATTTTGTACATTTCACCCACATCTAAATGCGGCCGCCGTGGCCGGGATTTGATCCCGCGACCTCATGTTTAGCAGCCCAACACCATAACCATTAAGCAACCACGAGATGCGTTCCATGCACGGAAGTACGATCAGAAACCATATACTTCAAATGCTAATGCAAAGGTTATGCAAAGGCTAATGCAAAGGTTAATGCAGACGAGCCATCGCATGAGCTGTTTCATTATTTAAATGTCTCACGAAAATGTTTCCTAAATGTGTACAAAATTTCTCTTTTCTCCTAAACAGGGCGTATACTTCCTAGAGCAACGATATTATCCCTAGAGTTAGCAGTACTGCTTTGAACAAATCTGAACGACAGATATAATGGTAGGGCTCGCCATGGGAGTATATAAACTCTATTAGTAACTCAATGGAAGTTGAGGCCCAGTCTCTGAATATCGCAAAATTCAGTTTAAGTTTAGTGAGTCGTATGCGCCAAAACCGGAAATAGTGGCGTTCAGGTAAAGATCCAAAACGGAAGTTAGGTTGTGCGCCACGGTGACGAACAGTGGGTGGAGAGTCTCGAGCGTCTCACAGCATCGCTGGAGCCTCTGCAGTGCAAGCCGGTACAGAAGCGGGAACACTGCTTAGGAAATGAAGAGCGATCTTTGATTGCCGATAACTCCGCTTCTATGGGACGCATTCAAATACCTTTGGCTGCACAATATTACTAAACACATTCCTTTTAATGACAAATACATGTCACGATATCTATAAAAAGTGTTCCAGGCATTTAAATATTAGGCAGATGTAGAATCTAAGGGCACCCAGCCTAGATAGTATCCCTAGAGAGTGGCATCTCGCCAATGCGCATGCGCCGAGCGCGAACCAGTTTTTTTTTAGAATTGTGGTAGATTAGCGCAAATTAATTGCTGACACAAAGAACAAAGTGGACAAGTATGGGCGCTACTAGCAACGGTTTATTTTCAAGCCACGCAGCCACATTTGTCTGTGTTTTTCTTCTTTTTTACTTTGGGCTTTGGTTTGCGCTTACGTCTAACCCAAAATTTGAAATAAAACGCGGCTGCCCCGAAGCTTTACGTAAGCGATCGTGACGGCACCCATCGAAGCGACAGCTCCCGCCTAAAGAGCGAAACCTGACCCAATTTCTGAGTAACGTTTATTGCTCGTGAGAAAGAAATGATGATGTAGGCTGCTGCTTTCTTTGAGCTCAGGCAAAGACAAGTAACGAGTGATAAATCATGGCTTCTTTCATGCGGTAGATGCGAGTGCTCGTAGGCCTAACCAACGAGCATTTTGGCTGGCGTACCATAATCAGGATTGCTTTCGCTGATGAGTGCAGCGACTTCGTGCCGATCTCGCTTCGGCCTCGCTGGCAATTCAATATTTTCAGCAAAACTATTAAACATATGGAATGTATACGTATTTCTCTTTTATGATTTTTTTTGCTCAGTCAGCATTTCGAGAATTTCTTTTTGCTGCCGTATAGACGCTGCAAGAGCCCAACTTTAACGCAATCCGTGAACCCTGAATATAAAAGCATCCCTGCGGGGCACTTCAAAGACCCAACCCTAAGCTTGTGGCCCTTACCCTAAAGCTCTCGATATAACGTCTTAGTGACCATGAAAACACCGAAACACTGTCAAAAGTGTCAGATAAGCATCTGACTCTTGACTGGGTAAACGTTCGTGTTCAGAAAGGCAAGAGGGACTCAGATCACTATGATTGATACGATGTGGTAGTGAGTCGATGAATCTAATATCAAGGGCTGAGTTCCGTTCGCTACTTATACAGGTCTTTGGAATTTCCATAGTAATCGCTGGTGGTCCCGTACATTCGAGAATGTACCGCGTTAATGTTATGAACACGCGAGCGCGTGGCAAATACACTGTAAAAAAGTTCCGCTATTATACGGAGGAATTGCACGTAAAATATGTAGTTCTCAAAAAATACGGTAAAAACCTCCGTTAAAATACGGAAATGCTCCCCGTTTCAAGTTTTACGGACGTTTAATTCACCCGTAATAATACAGTGGATGCATTGTTCTGCACGGAACAGACAAAATTCCGTATTTGTGTTATGTGAACATCCGTATTTTTTACGGGGAAAGCTATGCACGCTGTCTAAATGAGCACATGTACTCACAGAGTTTCATCTAGCAATATTTTGTTGAACGTGCAAACTGTACGCATTATGAAGAGACCTAAAATATATGAGAGCTATAGCGTTCTGCCAAAAGTTGCACTAATTATATATATTTAAATATGTTTTCGCACGCTCTATTCCGGTCGCAGTTGGCCGCGCACACGGGCCTTGTGACGAAGATTATATGCTGAAATATATGTGTGCAAGTGCACGCGTATATTTCCATATTTTTGCATATATTTGCACGCATATATTGCAGTGGTGTCAGGGGTTTCCAATTTATAATACAACATATATATTTTTACGTGGACAAAGAGCGGTGTGCATGCGTGCCCCTGTAAGCAAACTTGCGCAGCTCAAGTGCTGGTGCGCACTATCAGTCAGTACCGAAACGCAGCGAGTGGTATAATGACCGTAATGGCGTGTACATTTAGTAACAAATGGTCTCGAAGAGAATTGGCGGCCCACAGATCCAACGGCGAGATGAAATATTCGAATGCCAGCAACAACTCAAGAGTAAAATGGCTTTACTGAAGTATACAGAAGTTGCATATGCATTTCAGCCTCCCAAATTAGTTCAATGTATCTCATCTCTGTCAATAACTGTCCGTTCAGTGAGACACGCCGATTACGCATAATCTGCACTGTGCATGTGTTGTCAATGGTTACGGTAAGATGTAGTCGCAAGCATTTGGTGCGCTTCATCTTGAAACAAGACCGGCGAGCAGTGACGTTCTTGTACGGCACAATAAAGTTCGCGAACATGCACCGATATGCATCGTGTGCCGACTACGCGACGGCGACCGAAGATGAGGGACCTAGTACTGTGGGTACTAAAGAGAAGAAAAAAAAAACGAGAAAAAAACGCCCTATGCAGTGTTGGCGTAGCGATACAACGTTTATTTCTTTTTTGACACAACATGCAACGCCATTTGTTCCATGAGCTTTATTCTAACATTGGGAAAAAGTTATGACACAACTCGTTATTTACCCTTTCATTGCATGCACAAACCATCCCAAATCAGCAGACGCATTGCAGTTACCTGCATTGCAACACTGGGGTTTGCCATCCCCAGTAGGAAACCGGACGCTCGTCTGGTTGACCTGCCTGCCTTTCCTCTCCTTGCTTTCTCCGCATCTTTGTACAAAATGCACTACCTTGTCGGAGAGAAAGTGTTATCCTCTTTGACAGTTAAATTATTGGTCGAGCAATAATTTTACTGTACCATAAACTATAGCATAAACCAGAAAACGAAACCGATTCTGATTTGTTCTCCGTGCTCACAGAGCGCGGCACCAGTTGGCACCGTGCGCTGCGCTTCCGAGCTCGAAGGATCTAACAAGCGGTTGATTAAGCTGCAAATGTGTAGTCAGCCGGCTTTTATAGTTTTATGTTATGCAGATTGTTTGTTTACAGTAAATGCGTGCATCCTTTCTTGCACGCTTCCTTCTTGCTGAGTTAATGCTGTTCTCGTGTGGAGAAAAACCGAAGAATCAGATTGGACTACCACAATACCACTCATACGGTTTATTCCGATTGTTTGCGAAGGTGCGAGAAATGCACCGCCTGCATAACGAATGCGCGCAAAGTGTTACTCCCTTCCGCGTTCAGAAAGTTATGATTGCTTCAACATTTATGTCACAAAAAGCAGATAAAACCTAGTAAATGAAGCCACATGAATTCGTGAAGCTTTAACCATGAATGAAAGACCAATTCATATAGTAACCATCATTGCCACGCTAGCTGAACGATAATGATGAGGATTTATGGCATCCCCTATGAAATGGGGCGGTGAGAAAGAGCCACCTAGCCTGCTTGAGTCGTATTTGCTATATATGCTTTTCTTTCTAGCATTTTTTATACATCTCCTTAAACTTCTTTTTCCTCAAATCGCTACCTATGCCTGTGCCACATGCGGTCGTATCAATCTCGTCCCTACCTTTTTTTCCATCGATACTCTAGACGTCTCTTGTTTATCTCGACTGCTGACTGGTTGATGTTTCCCTCTACTTTAAACACAAGCGCTTCTGGCAGGTGTACGGTACCTACAACCGGGGCTCACTAGGTGAATACCTTCGCATTCCATTAGGATGTGCTGAGTGGTCCCCGCATTTTTGCAGCAGCAGACGCATGCCTCATCTAGGTGCGAATATCTGCTGCGGTATGTTTTATCGTTAGGCAACAAACTCGAGCCTCAGATCCAACGATATTACCGCCGCCGGTCTCTCTAGTAATGTTACGGGGAAACTGTATCATCGTGTCACTCTTCATAACGATGACGACAACAGAACACTATTCGGACGCGCGTGTAATCCGCATAGAAAAACCTGTTTTGAACTACAGAATTGCTGACATCGTTAAAAAATTTAGAATACCTTAGACAGGAGATAACTTGATGCTTGTCATTATCCGGTGAAAAAGGGCGCCCGAAAATTTTCTTGAATTGTCAAATATTATTTTATAAGAAATGCGCGGCCGTATTGTACAAAGTTTTCTTAAGGTTACAAATATTGGAAGTGCTATTTTCTCCCAAGATTCACAGAAATATCAAGTGAAATTGATAATGCCAAATATTCTTAGCGGCGTTCTTTCACACCATACCACAAAGAAGGACGAATTGCGTATTTTTTGATCATAAAAAATGAGAAGGCACGCGGTAGGGTGCCCCTCCACGTGTGGAAGGCGTGAACCGAATTTTTCACCTTTCACTCTCTCTTACTAAACTTGAAAGACTTAATGAGAAAAGCTGAAAATAATGCGTCGAGGTGAAGCAAATTTTTTTTACGAAAGTCTCTGGTGCGCGTCGAATACAGCAATTGCATTCATCGACTTAAGAAACAACGTGTTATGGAAAAATAATTAATGGACTTGTGGTAATACAGTAGCAAATGTGCAGAAGACGAAAAGAATAAGTGTATGAGTGGTGGTCACAAAAGGAATTGCTATCTTACCCGAAATTCATTCTCGGTGACGAATGAGGCACTTATACCCCGGTCACACTGGACAATTTAATGTCATTCGAACTGAATGGCATTAGCATTGAATGACATTATTCAGCTGCTACACAGCGCTATTAAATGCCATTCGAATCGAATTACTTCCACAATCGGATGAGTTCGAGAAACTCGTTCGGCTTCGCACTCGAAGCGAATGTATACCCTCTACCCCAGAGACAAGGTAAAATATGCCACTGAACGTTCGTAACTTGAGAAGCGTTCATGTGAAAAGGTAATTATTTTTCGTGTTTTAAGGTATCTGTAATTTTAACGAGAGAAAAGCTGCATGTCAGGCTATCAGAAAATCTTTTTACTCTCCACCTTAGTGCCGTCTGGCCGCAGTCGCTTTACGAGTCGGCCATACTGTAAACAAACGGGCGCCTGTGTGCACATACAAAGCAAGGTACACAGCAACTATCCGCTTCACCTGCTAAAACTGAGCGTCGTCGTTCAGCACTGCCATGTCAGTCATATCGTTTGTGTTCAATTTATCGGCTATGACTGCTAAGCTGACTAAGCCTTGTCTTGGCTTATTGTGGCCAGGCATTCTGTAATAGAAGTTTAAATGTGTGTTAATTCATTGAAGCGACGCCCCATATTTATTTTAAAATGAAAATATTGGCTTTTGAAACACTCACCAATACCATTTTGTACTTTTCTTGCCACTTGTATTGGAAATATCACTATTGTTATCATGACCCAATGACAGTTAATTTTTCTGTGTAGCACCACCACGGGTCGAATGGCATTCGTTGCACCGAATGTCATTCGAATCTAATGACATTAGAATGCCCAGTGTGACAGAGGTATTAATGTCCAATGTCCTTGCGCCTACGTGTGGTGTCTGATGTGCAGGAAGTGGTTCTTGTACAGACCAATGTTTTGTCTCACTGCAGTTTATTTCGTTTTTTACCGTGTTTTAGTGGGAGACACCTGTCCCATTGCTAGAGCAATGGAAATGGAGTAGGAAGAACGTTGACGCGACGTCGCTACTTCTACAGGAATCGGCCAGAGAAAGAGAAACTGCCTTCAATTTCAAGCCGACAGTGATGTACTTTTGCTAAAGTGATGACGCCAACAATGAAGAAGGCTTCGAGAGAGTGGTACACCGGAAGGCCAAGAGAAGAAACATCAGCGGAGGGTATTCGTCAAGTAAAACACAGCGAAAATGGCACATCTGCGGACAAGCTCAACCGCCTTAATCGGAAAGCGATTCCGGTTTCTCTGGAGGCTCTTGTCCGAAGAGAGATTAAAGATATCAGAATTAATAACCGAAAGAAAGTCTTGGCTATTTATGTCCGCAACCAAAGCGCAACGAATGCTTTGATGGCAATGAAGCTAACGGGCAAAATTAAAGCCCAGTACCTCGTTCCGGCGGACCAAGAAATCACAACTGGTGTTGTATATGATATTGATGCATCGATTAGCGACAGCGACCGGCCAGTTTTAATCAAGCCTGCGATAACTGGTGTTGCTTTACTCCAAGCTTGGCGCCTTGGCAACTCGAGCTGTGTAAGGCTCGTCTTCAAAGGTAACTGATTACCATCACCCGTAAAGGTCAGTCACTTTCGGCATGTGGTGCGGGCTTTCGTACCCAAACCTGTCCAGTGCAGAATATATAAAGGTTTTGGACACGTGAGTGCTGTCGACCGAGATTCAATAGTATGCCCACAATAGTCCAAACAGCAGGACGCAGACCCTTGCCGTTCAGTGGATCTCAAGTGCCCAAATTGTCTAGGATCGCACGCTGCATCCTCAAAAGACTGTCCACGCTAAAGAAAGAGCTTGAAACTCTTAGGAATATGGCCAGGACACGGCTCATTAACAGATGTGCTTTTTCTGCAATCAGGTGACATCTTTCCCGGAAACAAAAGTCTAGAAAATCCTCTTCCGGCTCAAGGGAGGTGTGCAGTCCGGCAACGGCGCCTGTCTCCAATACGACCACGAATGTCAGCGTGAGTCTTTAGACCCACGTCAGCGCTTAGTTCAGATATGAGCAGCCTTCCGTGGACTTAGCGCGTCACCGCAACAGCGCGTTCTTTTCGAATCTCTCACTCTCCACCAAGGTCGACGAGGGATTGGGATTGATGAGGAATTCTGCTGAAGACTTGCCGGCTTGCAGCCCCAACGCGCACTTACACCTTTTATCACTCGTGTATCTTGGGACTCCCGTATAGAAGCAGTGTTTTCGGTGCAGGAGTTTGAAGGGGGCTGCGGACTTGTAGGCGTTCTTTGTCACTTGGGCTAGACAGCATTACCTATGTGGTGTTCGGCAATCTTGGGCACAAAGCAAGACACATGCTGCTTAACTATTACAACGAGTCTTGGCGCAACAGGTTTAGTTCCACGTAAATGGAAATGCAGCCGCTTGGCTCCGCTTCTGAAACCTGGTAACGTCGCTACCTTTGTCATCGTACTGTCCCATCGTTCTCGCCAGTTGCATTGGAAAATTATTGGAAATAATGGTTTTGACACACCTCGAATGGTACCTGGAAAATTACAACGTGTACCCAGCTTCCGGCGTGGGCGCTCATCCATAGACAAATTTATCTATTTGGTCATGGCTCAACTTCAAAAACATCTGAAAGGACTTACTGCGGCATTGCTTTTGACATAAAAGGTGCCTACGACGACATAGAACATTATACCATTATAGACGCTCTGATTGAAGTCCGCATTGGTGGCCGTTTTTCAGTGGCAATGCAGTTATTTGATTGATAGACATTTCTTCGTGAGACCGAGGATGGCACCATGACTCGCCACCAAACATTCCACGGAGTACCGCAAGGCGGGTTGTTGAGCACGACACTATTCAACATGGGGCTCATTGGCCTTGTCCGATGCCAGCCCAACACAGTCCAAGTATGAATATATGCTGATGACACCAGCATATGGGCGTCTGCTGTGGCACGACTGCAGGTACAAGCAAGGCTACAAAAGGAGCAGCTTAACATCGTTGTACTTACGAAAATAAATTTAGAGCTGTCTTCATAAAAATGCGGCCTTGTTGCATTCACACGCAAGGCAATGAGGCCTTACTCTATAAGCGTTAATGGGGAAGTAATTGCAAACGCACAGAAACACCACTTTTTAACGGTAATTATTGACCGCGACCAATGATGGAGCCCTCACGCTTCATACCTAAAGAAGAGGTTAACTACAGCAACACGCCTCCTCTAATTTAATGGCGGGAAGTTACAGCTTTATAATGCCTTTTTCCACAGTTTCGCGTGTTACAACTCGTTGTACTAGGCAAGACCTGCAAAGCAAACTTGCGTGCACTCCAGAGAATGCAAGCTCAAATCCTAAGGACGTGTCTCGGTCTCCAAAAACAACGTTGAAGCTGAAGTTGACAAGGTGATCTGATGGCGATCACGGCTGAATGGAAAAAATGAGAGGACACAGCAAACATAGTTTGGAGATTTTATGAGAAAGCTCTGGCTCGGGGCTTCCTGGGCGTCTATAGCGGCAACGATTGTCATCGCGTGAGATCAGCCAATATCAGCGTACATAGCCAGCGCCGCTCCTAGGGTGTATATTCAGTACGTTGCCCGACTACATTCTCAATCTTGCTTCTTTACCTGCGGAGAGGTCACAAACAACTTTCAGCCATCCAATTTCTTCTAATTGCTGCTCTGTAATTGCTACTCTGTAACGCCCTTCTAGGCCCTGAGGGTACTGTAAATAAATAGAAATAAGTAAATAAATAAGTAAATTGAACCTCGTTTTCATCGAACTGAATGCCCGTAGTAATTGCATTCTCGCCTTTATGGTGCCTGCACAAACCTGAAATACGCCTCACCATCCCAGGAATCACAAAGAAAGCTAAGATGCCATCGTTTGCCCTGAAATCGGTCAAATTAGCACTTTTACATGAGGTGCACAGTAGCCGCCTACATCTTTACTGCGATGGCTCTGTAACACCTACCAGTTCAGCGGCCGTGGCGGTGATTCCAGCAACATATGTCAAAATACAAGTAAAAACGTCACATGTATCGTCAACGACAGCTGCTTGACTGGTAGCCCTCCGTGCGGCTCTTCATGCCATTCAGTAGGAACCGCCCTATCCATGATCAATCTTCTGTGATTCCAAGAAAGTCCTTAAGAGTTCACTCTCAGCACTGCACCATGGATCACATGAGCAGCTCGTCGCAGAGATCCGACAAGTCCACCATCGAGTAGCTGACGAAGGACACACAATATAATATTTTCATAGTTGCCTACCAACTGTGGCATACATGGCAGTGACCAAGTGGACACAGCTGCCCGTTTGGCCCATGAAGGCGTCCACTGCGTCGGCATTCCTCTTTCGGGAGCCGACACAGCGAACCTGTCATTGAATAAGTGGCATTCATCCAATTTCATAAGCACACACCTTCATTCCCTGCAGCCTAATTTCGTCCCTGGACCCTATTCTGTCCGACCTTCCACAACGTCACTGCACCCTTACAGCCCGTCTGTGGCTTGGAGTAGCATTTTCAAATGCCTATTCCTTTCTGACAGCAATGGCAAGTAGCCCACTTTGTGACTTCTGCGGGTGAAGCGAAACAATCACCCTCCTTTTTATCTCAGTGCCCTCGTTGCAAACCGCAAAGAGTAGCCCTCGCAGCGACGTCAGACCAATTGAACAAGAGCCCACTCACGGAAATCAAAATTCTTGAAAACTGGCCTACACAAACATCATCGCAAGCCGTTGTTAACGCGCTGCTGCGCTATTTAAAAGACGCCGGACTATGTGACAAGTTGTGAGTCCGCGCTGTGTGGTGTAGAATGTATTGCTAGGACGTTCGCACTGTGTATGACTATGTAACGTCCTAACAGACTGTGTGACCGAACCCACAGAAACAGTTCTCTAATGCGTGGGTTTTCTCTCACCTTTCGCATCCTTTTCCCCCCTCCCCAGTACAGTGGAGCCAACCGGAGATATCATCTGGTTAACCTCCGCGTATTTAATTTGCTATTATTTCTCTGTCTTCTCTCTAATATGCAAAGCCGAATGCAGTCGGTGAGGGTTTTAAAAGCGGTGTCGAAGAGAGGGCAAGCACAAAAAAAAAGTTACTTCTAGAGCAATCAATATTTTAGTCATTACTTTGTCTTACTTTTGGTGACTACTTTCTGCCACAATCAAAATCTTTTTTTTCCTATATTAACTAGAAATATTACGCCAGACGCGGAAGACGTAATCAATAATGCCCGCGAAATAGCAACACCGCCATCACAACACACTTCCCTTTACTTTCTTTAGAAACGTCCAAACCATGGACAAGCCGCTAACGAGGCGCTGGATATTCTTTAGAAGTTCTCTTGGCTATGCCAACGCGGAGTGGTGGCATAAAAACGTCGGCTCTTTGTATGATGGCATCTTTACATTTTAACCGAGTGCCGGCTGGTAACAGCGATGACGCTTGAAGAATGAATGCGCGTTTGGCGTTAGTTATTATGGATGAATGCTGCGGCTTACGACTATTCTCGAAGCAAGTTCTTGAATGGAATATGCCGGAAGTTTAGTTAGCTTGTAGAAGAAGCCACTTCATTAACGAATTAGAACAGCCTTTGCAAAAGAACATCAATAGCGAGTTCGAATGGTAATGTTGAATATTGAGAAGAACTCCTACTCGCACTAGTTGGGCTTTAGATTGGCCATAAATCATGGAAACAAACCTGAGAGAACACATTCTTCTAGAGGAACCATTACAGTTGCAGAGATGGGCAAACTGATATGCAAATGCTAACGTTTGTTCGTAGAATTGTGCCGTTTTCTGTGTCGCTAATGATTATGCTAGAAGAATGCATTCTGTTGGCCTGAGTCAACTATCTGAGCTCGTCTCTCTTGATTTAGAATAAAAATTTAATACCATAATAACGCAGTTGAAGTATCCAGCTGTTAAAGAGTTTTTGCCGGGTTGAGGATGCCTCGGTATCCGAATATTGTGAACTCGACGAAGTATTTATCCTTCAAATATCATCCGGCCAAACTCAACGAACAAGTTTGCCAATGCGATTTAGTCACGCAGTAGAATACAGCATGGCGGGATTTGGCTCAGATTTCAATGTCGGTAGGAAGATAAATGACAGCTGAGGTTTTTTTTTAACTTCGCCATTGTTACTCCCTTGCTTATTTGTAGTGTATCTTGTTAATTTTTTGGGGTTCATTCGCATCTTTCTGCACCAATCGATGTTAACTTTGTTACGGTGTTAATGTATTTTCATCTTTCTCTATGTATTTACTGTAATGCCCCTCCTTACACAACGCCCCACGAGGGCTATGTAACGTACTTATAAATAAATAAAAAAATATGTACACTCCAAGCGAATTTTCAGCGTTGGCATCGACGTCACCGCGAGGTTCCGCCTCAAGGCTAGGTGCGATAAGATCGCGCTGATTGCGCTGTATGCTGTAGGTGTGAGAGAACGCGTGCGAGTGTGATCTGATAATGATGGTGGCTTGATGGACGCCGTCTATTAGCGCACGCCAGGAGGGTGGGGAGGGAGCAGGTGAGCGCGCATCTCCTCTTCCAGCCGGCCCGCGACGAGATACTGTGCGCATGAGTGCGCCATATCTAACTAGGCGAGCCGAGCCAAGACTAAGCGAATTGAGATGACTAGTAACTTCGTGTGTTCTCGTGTTTCTTGTTGGCTTTGGAATGAGGGGTCTCACGAAGGGGAATTCACTCGCCGCTCCTACCGCTCTTTATAACGCCAGCATTTTGATAGCGAGTGTTTGTGGTCATCGGGAGGAATCGTTTCGTGTTTGCCGGGGTGCGCATGCAACCATGCTTGATAATTTCTTTAGTATGCTAATGTTTACTGCAATTTACAAGGTCGATAAAACTGCGAACCTTACTTCATGTAGTTGTTTATTACATTGCTTTTGCTATCAAAGCTTCGCTTTTAGGGCTATACTGATACTTTTATTTATGTTTCGAAAGCACGTTGGCTTACTTACTTCCAGAAGATTTGGCAGCACTAACATACCCTGGTGCTAATGGCAACGCAACTGGAAATATTACATAGCATATAAGCGCGCGCGAAGACAAAGCTTGTAAGGGCCTTTCACCATCTGCCTGACAGCGACTGGTGGGCATTTCCAGAGAAAAAGAGCTCGGAAAGTATGCCTCTTCGGCTGTGAGCAAGCAACTCCATCTTACACTGCAGGCGGGGATTTGAGAGAGAAAGGTCCAGGATTGAGAAAGGTGTACTGCCGGCGGTGGCTTGGAAACACTGTTCCCTGTGTTACACGTGTCAGGCGGAAGCGTGCAAAGTTCACTTGAAATACTGTCGACTGTAGTTACGTGGTCGCCTTTTTCAGCTCCTACGCTTCTTTTGTGGTTGTGCAGATATACCTGCCTATGGTGGCTCGCCTCAACTCTGCAGCAACTAACTCAGCTCCTCTGCAATAGCTCCCCCTTGCATTTCAGCCGCTTTCCTACCATATTTTGTATGTTTTGTGCTTCCTTCATTGGATGCGTCAGTGTAAGCAAGGTAGTTTGGCTACTGAATATACACTAAACCTGATAATAACATCAAGAAAAACGTATTAAGTACGTTGGCTGCAGTACGCGGACTCACAAAAAAAGCGGCCTCTCGTCTGTACAGCAAAGCCCTGTGAAGCGATAGCTTGCACAATACGGACGCTGCCTTTCAAAGTTGACTAGTGAATGATACGTCAATTTTGTACGATGAAAATGGGTTATAATCATTCAATACATAAAAGCGGTCATTGTTTGTGACGAGATTATAGTGCCTATTTTGGCCCCTATAGGGCCTAAAGTGAGGCTCTAAGTGCCTATTTTAGGCGCCAATAATCCACATTTCTGGTTCCTAAGGATACAGCCGAGTTACCAAGTAAACCTACTGCACTCAATTTATATTCCGAAATGTTCAATGACGTAACGTTGATTCTGATAAATCTCGCACTTGTCTGCCAGGCGCTTCATTGATATTCATGTACCACGCGCCTTTCATTATCTGCTTGGGTGACCCGAAAGCGACGCGATGTTGTGCTAGGAGTGATTTATTAGGAGAAGTCGACAAATTGGAGGATGTTTTAGTAACAAGCAAACATTATATGCCGCATTGCGGAATAATCCGTCGTAGTCGGCATAACTAAAATATGGTACCAAAAACGACCGACAGTGCAACCGAGTAAAAACACGTCAAACAATGCTCGGATTGACGCAAAATTTCTCAGGGAGATTCCTGAAAACGAAGTAAATAAATGGCTTTGCAAAGATAATTTGACACAATTCGGTCTGAATGGGAATCGAATTAGGCCACCCGGGCGGCGCGACGATCACGCTTCCCCGTCGCCACGGCAGCTCCACGGTTCTGGCTCACTAAAGGCGTGCCTAGTGCGTGCGCCATTGCACACATGATGTCGCAACCAACAGGCTAACTAAAGGTGTGGTATTGTGCCTAGTGGAAACCATGTGGTCTAAACCAAACTATGACGACACTCAGAAAACGCTTAGTGTTATTATTAGTGTTATGAGTTCTTTTGACGTTAAGGAAGCGTTATATCGCGGTATGTTACAAGTATACCCCGAATCCTTGCACAAGGTTCTTATTGTAATAGTCTGAGGTAATTTGGTACCCACAGTGGCGGGCACATTCTTTGTAGATTCTTGCGTATGACATGCAAACTGGTACGTGCCGCTCTACCCTCCATGTCTGCCAGTTCTGAAAGTAAGGAACTGTTGCAAGGCTATACCTTTTTTCCGCTAGCATAGTTCGTGATCCTTGTGCTTAGCGTTTGCATGTTACGTACAGCGCACTTAAGTCATGATTTTGCTGTTTGAGTGGGGTGAAGTTTATCTATCTTACGTTAGCGCTAGACAAAAGCTTCGTTTGCCTTCTTACGCCGTGACATTGTGTACTTCAAGGGAAAGGAAATAATAGTCTACACGTTATATCAGGGGAAAAACGGGTAGTCTCGGCACCCTCATTAGGCTTATATTGTGTTCAGCGTGTGCCTAATTATACCGGCAGAATAAATGTACTTCTGAAAAAAACTGCTTTGCCAAGTTCGTATTGCTAAATACATGAGCAAGTAGAATGCCTGGCGACAAGAGAGCTAACTTACAACTCGTTGAATATCGCTTTAACAGCGGAGCTGTTTAAGCCGACCGGCAGTCCGTGTGTCGCGAACAAAACCTCGCTGAGCGATGACGTCACCTGCGTTGACTGGCAACCACCTCGCGGAGCGGCGTGTGCTTCGCTTCCTCTCCGTGCCGTGCACATGTTGCCTTGACATTGGACGTTAAGGTGAGCAAGCGCGCAGCGCGCGCTATGCTCGGGAGAGAGAGAATAAACTTTATTAAAATATCGTGATCAGTTTTGCCTCGAAGGTGGAGCCCTTAGTCCGGGGCCCCATAGGTAGCAGCCACCGCCTCGGCACGGTCGACCAGCCCTTGCTGGCCAGTCGCCGTCGCGTCGATCAGCCGCTCCTCCCAGGAGGTGAGGGTGGGGTTTGGAACGGGAGAGACGTGGGGAATGTCTTGGCAAAGGGAGAGAGAAAGAGAAAATGAGAGCGCCAGAGAGAGAGAGAAATTGTAGCAGCACCAACGAGGCAACGCGCAGAGCGGCTGCCGACGCTGTTTGCGTTTCCCTGTTTCCACGCGTTCGCGCCGAACGCACGCAGGCGCCTCTGGCGGCAGCTTGGCAGGTTTCGACCAGCCACGCCCAACGCCTCCTAAAACTTAAGTTTTAGGAGGCGTTGCCAAGCCCCGGCAAATGTGGAGGCGTAGCTTGGCCGTGACGTCACCGGGGAGATAAAGCTGGAAGCCACCGCGACGGCGGCAGAACTCTCGTTGACGCTGTGGCGAGTACATGTAGCCTTGACATGGGACGACCAAAGAAGATCGGGACACCCGAAGAAGGTGCTCATCTTGAAGTGCGTCGCGCGGCGAAGAAATAATCTACGCATCGGTGTCGAGTCGATTCGGAATATCGTGCCTAGCAGCACTTAGCATTTTCTAGGAAAAGTTAGCCAAGCCTATAGTAAAACCTGGAAGAAGCTAGGTTGATCACCAGCCCCGCTGTTTACTCCAGACTTGCTCCACTAGTGCATGCTGCCCACACTTTTCTTTTTGTGTGCTAAACTTCGTGTTTGAGCATGCTAAATGTAGGATTCAGCAGACGCTTGCCGCAACACCCCAGTCGCTATGGTGCTGCGCTACTAGGACGCAAGCCAAATTCCGGCCTTGGCGGATGCAGTTCAATTCGCGTGATGTGCAAAATACGCACGTATACTTAAATTTCGTGCACAATAAATAAACCGACATAGAAAAGTAATCCGGTTCACCAACTGTGATGTCTTTTATAAACATATCGTAGTTTTTGCACGTACAGCCACAAAATGGATATTTCATTCATTCTATTTTCGCAGAGTAGCGTTTCCTTTATTTTTTAGGGGAAGAACATTGCTAGAACAATTTCTAGCAGAATGTTGCGCCACACTGCTTTGCAAAAATAAAGGTTTGGTAAATATTTATTATGAATTTAAAATTGTTTGCATACAATATTAGTAGCCGACATTAGTTAAATATAAAGTGATAAACTCCGAATTGGAGAAACCTGAACACGTGATTCCCGTCCAAGTGAGAGGAAGAATTTTGTTTTATCATTGCCCTCATTGCGATCTCGCTTGGTCATGCATCCACTCGGAAACAAACATTTTAGTCATTTCCCTGCACTTAATCTACTGCAGCGGATACGCCAGCATAATTTACATATTATATACTGCAGTCTAAGAGACGGCTACAGAAATGCATAGCGACAAAAAAGAAAAAAAAACGTAGACGAAGAAACTGCGGCCTGTATCTTTTCCCACGAGATTAATATGTTTCGATTCTTTCGGACCTACGCGCTTCATTACAAATTCATCTGCAAGAAGGTTTTATTATACGTGTAGCGATGACAAATGGTTCCATCGCATTTGGACGTGTCCGAAAATGTTCTCGACTCATGCAAGGCAGTAAGTGAAGAACGATGCTTGAAGTCGTGCTCCTATATAGGACGGCACGAGCTGCATATTTCATCTTGCGCTCACCAAGCGCTTTTTGGATATGCCGAGCTCACTGGCGTAAATACTCTATCATGGCTTCATTTTGTTGCGTATGCCTGGAATTACGGTGGCAGCCCGCGTAACATTGCTCACTCTTGTCTACCGGGCCATAAAACTTCGAGAAGTCAGCGAGTTGCCATAGCTATTTATTTGGCAGACTCCACTTTTTCTCTATTCAGCTGCATCAACCGTACATATATTGTTCACGGTGTTTCTCATGTGTTCGTACTACACCTGGATCATGAACACTAGTGCATTCTACGTAGACTGACCGTTATAAACTGTTAGCCTCAGCAATTGCATTTTGAACGGGCTCTTTATAAGCGAAGTGCTTTCGTATTGGGAGCTTCACGTTTGTTGTTCAAATTCTTATTCAGCATACGCATAACAACGTTATCCCTAAGGCGAGGTACAGCACAGAATTAATTATGCCACTTTATTTTTTTAAAAGCATAGACTAATGGCCCGTAAGTTCTGCGCGTCTCCTCTGCGTAGCGAGACAACGGCGTGTGCCACAAGGAAGAAGCTGCCCTGAGGTACTACTTATCAGTTCCACCTTTTTTCAATAATATCGAAATGCTACATTATGCAGTTGCGCATCCCTTAACTTGTTTGCCTTGCTGTTCTTTTTGTACATTCTAAAAACAAATGGTGCATTGAAGTTCTAAACGTGACTCTGTAAGTTGAGTTGCTTCTTGCCAGATTTACGATGTTATTTTTAAAGTACATGCAGTCTAAACTCTGCATCTAACGCCGGGGGTAGTAGCACTAGAGTACTTAAACTGTGGACTGTGGAAAGGAAGTAGCTGCAGTAGTGCGTGTTTTAATCTATTTCAGCTGGTTACAGTAACTCGAGTAAGGCTGATTTTACGCTATTCCAGCTGGTTAGAGTAGCTGCAGAGGTGCTGTTTTTACTGTATTGCGGCAAGCAATCTAGCCCCAGCTTGCAAAAGAGAACAGTAGCTGAAAGCTTGCTTCAGAAAATTCATTTGCATGGATGTCCCACTTTCATGGATTGCAGTTATGCCTAGGTACATAGCAGTGCTTATTCTACGCTCTGCAGTGAATTGTACACGTGTCAAACGTCTAAAAGACCACTCTCATATACGTTAGTTTTACGTAACTGAGGGTGACCTTTCAGGTATTTGGCATACGTAGTCTTGACATTCATACTCTGGGAGCCCGGAATGAGCACTGCCAGATATTTGGGCCTAAGTACAGCCTTTTAAAGTTGGACATCCATGCACCACCAGTTTCTGAAGAGTGCTTTTGTTGACTATTCGTTTACGAGTATAGAGGCGAAGCTGCATCAAGCTGTTAAGTCAGTCCTGCAAAAAGCGCTTCAGGTGCAGAAAAAAGACATTATTACAAGTCAAAACAGTTCAATGTAGTATGAGTAAAACATATACCGAACTACGAACGGCAAGTACGAGATTACCAACAAATGCAAAAACGCCAGTGTCATTTGCAGTGGGGCCCGTTATAGATCCCCTGGTGGTAAAAATTAAGTCAGCCACAACGGCGCGCCTCATAATCAAATCGTGGTTTTGGAACGTAAAACCCAAGAATTCAACAAGCTGACCAACAAACTCAGCTACGAGCAGTTACATACGCTTGCAGCAAACGAAAAATTACAGTCAATCCGTGGGTGCTTCTCGTACAAAAAACACTGGGTAAGTACGTGCACTACTCGCCAGGAACTGGATAAAGGATTTAAACACCCAAAATTTGCCGGAAAGGAGGTTAATTTCCCCATGCCACATAATAGAACGACATACAAAACAGTAAATCGAAGCAGAGTTTGATTTTAACAGGAAGAAACCAGGAGACTGGTCGGTGAATTCTTTCCCCCGTTATATTTTTCAATGATTATTCAAAAGTATTCTGATTAATAATAGAAGAAATTTTTTTATTCGAATACGTTATTCAGGATAGAATTCCGGCAGAACCCGCCTCACGATGAATATCGGTGGTAAGGCGTTTAGCGTTGAACCATCGTAGCGACACAGCGTAATTCCAGCGCCGAAACGTCTCATCAATAAATTATGCACATCAGCTGGGGTCCTTTTTCGCGTATCATTGTGGACCCACGCTGCTCTATCTATAGCACGCCGCTACCAAATATGTGTGAACGACTCACGCCTGAAGTTACATGACGCTGGTTCGATTCTGCCCAGAGCCGTACAAATTGTAAAGACATTTGATATTGTCATTGAAGCGCGGCACATACCAAGTGACACATAACCAGCGACCGATGGTAACGTCAAAGAGGTTCAGTTAAATGTGGCACAAACTGAGTGACCCAAGTTGGCCTGGAAGAGGTTCAATGAACCACGGCACGTATCGACGTCACACATCCAGTGACCCAAATTGGCTTCAAAGGGTTTCAGTAAGGAGTGAAACATATGTCAGTGACCCCAGTTGGCGTGGAAGGGGTCCATTGAAGAGCAGTTCTTTGAAGAATGCGTCAGCATTCCTAGGGCACTTCACGCGTTATCCGCAGGCTACGTATCTACGCATGTTTGTACGTAACCGCTTTCCCACGCATCTGGGTCACTGGTTAGTCCGTGGTCGAATGGGTATTGCATCGGGCTCCCGTGATGAGGAAACAGGGTCCAAAACCAACCACCGCACGAAACTTGGGTCACTAAGCATGTGACAATGTGGACATCTTCAGCGAACCGCTTTCACGTTGACACGGGTCACTTTAAATGCGGGGCTGTACAGTAACTGCTTTTCGAAGACACCCTTGGACGCCGACTTCGACCTCTTGGTATGTGCCACTCAGTCTGTACTGGTCTTTAATGAACCTCTTTGATACCAATTATAGTCACTGGGTATGTGGCAGCAGGCGTGCGGCGCTCTTCAATGAACGTCGTTGGAAGTACATGGAATTCTACAAACTTCGTTGTTTCGTCTCCCAACATCTCTGTGACTGCTTAAACTTATTATCCCTTGGCAAAATGTTGCAAATTTAAATTCACCAATTCGCTAATATTATGCATGTACGCAGAATCGCATTGCCTTCTGCTTTTAGAAAAATAGGATTCCTTAAGAGAGAGAGAGAGAAAAGTCATAAGGGAAAGGCAGGGAGGTTAACCAGGCTGAGCCCGGTAGGCTACCCTGCACTGGGGAAGGGGGAGAAGGGATTGAAAGAGGAGAAGGAAGAGATAAGTTCACAGTTCACACCTTGCACATTTACAGTCAAGCGTTCATCGCTAAGTTTCGTCACAGGCGGTCATACAGGCTTGTGCACTTCAAAAAGTGCAGCAGCGCCTTTGTAGCCCTGTACATAGAAGACGCACGAGGCCACGGGCCCAAGATCTTCTCTTCAGTAAAAGGCCTGTCGTCTAAGTGCCCCAAAGCAGTCCGAAGAGCAATCCTCTCTTCTTCGTATCTAGGGCAGTCACAGAAGAGGTGACTGATCGAGAGGAGTCTTTTCCTTAGGTGGGATACATGGGGGCTCCAGGAGAGGTCGCGGTCAACAGTGATCCCTAAAAACCGATGGTTCTTTTTGTACAAAATAGGCTGGCCATTAATAGACACAGGATATTTCGCCATCGATTTTCGCGTGAAGGCGACTAACGCGCATTTTTCTGTTGAAACACCGAGACCTTGTCTCTGAAGATAAGTAGACGTCATCGTTGCAGCCTTTTGTAACCTTGCGCGAACTTGCGGGAGAGTTACTCGGGAAGCCCAGATGCAGATGTCATCTGCGTAAATTGATAGACTGACAGGCTGTGGCAAGGATTCCGCCAGCCCAATCAGAGCCAGGTTGACCAAAACTGGGCTCAAAACGCCACCTTGTGGAACCCCACGGTTGGTATAGTGGTCGGTTGTTTGACCATCATCAGTGACTACAAAGAGGATTCCTTAAAATTTACGTAAAAGAAGGCAGGTGAATTCCAGTAAACAAAGCCACAAGAAAGTCTGAAACCGCAACCAGCAGATAAGACCAATCCATGCACTGGCCACTGTTCGGATGGTAGCTGAGTAACCACACCACCGGAGTTCCCTCTTAGCCGGAGATTTTATGATGGTGTTTCCTTTCGTAATAATGACGATATCGAAACACTGCTCGCACGAGTGTTATCCGAATGTACCAGTATTTTTCTCCACAGAATCGGTGACGATGTAAAAGAAATGTTGAATATTTTATGCGTGTCTTGCGCCATGCGATAACTTCATACCAGTGATAATTCGCTCAAAAACAGCCATGAGGAAGGGTAAAAAAAATTATATGTAATTGTGAGACATCTATGCGCTGCCATAGTGCAAACATTACGTCTGTAGTTTGCTTTTTGGATTCATTTATTAGTATCAGTATTTAATTTCCACATGCGCAGAAGTGTCAAACTGTTAATGTTAACCTCACGGCCTCCTTTTAGACCATGCCACAAGTATTAAATGTTATTGACACGCGTTTTCATCTTTAAAAAAAAGATTCAAACCTCATTTTCGACCTCTCTAATTTAATCAGGGAGATTGAGTCAGGATGCTTCTAGCGAAAGCCGCTTTTCTCACAGAAGTATGCAGCGCGCATCCATCATATAGCTTTTAATTTTGCCGCCTTTGCCAAGCAGCGTGTTAAGCAAAAATTAAATGCAAATGACAAAACTGTGAAGGTGTTACATCTCACTTTTTCCAGTCTCATACTGTCGTCAGGAGCTGCGAAATATCTCCGAATCCTGACGCTTGAATTTACTCTGCTTCTTCTTACTGGACACCGGCTGTAGTGTAAGTCCATTTGAAAATTTCTGGTGGAGTTGTTGCGTTATACAGAAGCATTGCGATCTATCAGAAATTATGTTGCGGAGAACTCCGGAATTATTTCGATTACGTGGACGTCCTTGCAGTTCAGCTACGTGTGAGCACGAAATAGTAAGTTCGTTTAGAAGTTCATAAGTTCATAAGAATACGGCCTGCATGAGGCATGGAAATATGTAGCAAGAACAAACGTCAACAGGATATTTTACCGCGATAGCGTTAAGGGCCCCGTGTCGCAGAAAATACGTGGTCGGAGTCCGGCGTCGGCGCTCCGTCCCGTGAGCGATAACTGCCGCATATATTTAGGTATATGTATATGCCATGCTTTACAATATGACATACGCTATGTGCGGTTTATATTTCACGCCACTCTATCCCTAAAGTTGCTCGTACCTTGTCTTAGATACTTGACAAAGTTATTCCTCAGAATTTTGAGAATGACAGCCCACTAACAAATGTCGTGAAACAAAGCACCGACAGCGCATGCCTTTTAAGTTAAATCTTCTCAGACTGAAATACTAAAAGTGCGAAACAATAATCGAAACCTGAAAATATGTAGGTCTCTGGTACACTTGACAGAAACCTGAAAATGATGTAATGTTTTGCCGTGGTTGTCCAATGCCTCCGGGACCGGCCCACGCAAGTGGCCGCGCTTCTACCAGAAAACTCGCCTTCGGGCCTTGCGTTCGCCGCCGACGTTTCCCGGTAAACATTACGACTACATAAGCTGCAGTTGAAAAGAAGCGTGAGAAGCACTCAAGGATCTTTGAATATTATTACGGTCCTCTCTTAAAGGCGAAACTTAAGCGTCCTCCATCTTATTTTTATTAAAGCGGAGCTGTCTATGGGTATAGGGTTCTAGGCATTTTTTGTGTCCGTCAACAGATCTGCGTATGCAAAAACTCAGCTTACGAATTTGATGCTAACTTGCTTCATTCTATGCAAAAGCTTATGCGTCTCATTACTTGGATATGCATTTTCAATAGATTAGTCATCAATGAACACCATATTGAGAATCAGTAGACTTTCATGTAAATAATAAGGGTTTCTAAAAGACTTGCTGCTGTGCGACCCACATCGGCCATGTGTACGATCACACCGCACTTTCTTTGTCGTCGTTTCAAGCGCTTGCGTGCCTAGTTTCCTACCGCTCCCCCGACCTGGCGGTCGCGTCGCGCGTGTCTATTTTCCTCCGGCTCCCCAGGTGGCGGTAGTCTTCGACGCGAATGTATGCCACCGATCAAGACCGCCGATCAAAATAAACGTGTGTGCGTGTGGGTTTCTTCAGGATGACTGCCGTCGCCCTCAAATAAATTTTGCTCATACATTTTGCTCATACAACTACTTCGATGGTATTCCACCTTCACACGATTGGAATGGCGCGTGATTTTTTTTAACTGTATCGTCTAGAGATTAACTATGAATACTTAGGTATGGCTTTGTAAGAATGTTTTATGGCTACGATCAACAAAGAATACCTTACAAAAATTTACCTAGAAAACCTGCTTTTCTACCGTCTTTCACGCTTGAGACCACTTCTGCAAAAAAATACCTAGATTTGGATCGCAGTTAGCACGTGAAAACTCGAGTAGATGGTCTGGCTGCAGTGGCCGCGATTATAGCACGATCAACAACAGGCGCGTATTGCGTAAACCAATACACGCTCTGTTACTCGTTCCTAAATATTTGCTGACTGGGCCGCTCCTAGTTGACATCGAAAGTAAAGCCAGTTAAACACGACGTCAGAAACAAAAAATTGCGAATTAGTGGCGAAGATAAACACCCAAAGCAGTTGCCTTCACGAGGGATGTATATGAAAGGTAACCTTTGTTCTTTAACCTCTTAATAATTACTTTCCACGCGACGTCGGGATTCTAGTGCAGGACGTACTGCTGGCTTTTGTTTTTAATGCCGACCACGGGGTTGTACGCCGTTGCACGCGATCGGCCTTTATCTCCGCACAAAAATCCTAAAGCGCAACCGCACTGTGCACTGTGACACTCAAGACAATGAAAGTAATAGCAAATACTCAAAACACATAGTGAGCTGCCTATACTGGCCACTTCCGCAGTCTTCTCTGGAGCGTAGTTGCGAAACGCTTGCATGTGGTGTGGCTCCGTCTTCGTCGCCCTGTGGCAATTGGGCGCTCCAAAATCCAACAGTCTCCATCATCGCCCAGCGAATGTTGCCGAGCGAACTTGACTGTGGCCCATAAATCAGTGAAGCTGCGCTCGGTGTATTTTGCATCCTTGGGTATCCATCCGGGCTGCATTCTCAAGAGACGTACTGCTTAGAAGCCAAAACCTTTGCCGAGTCCCTTTTAGCGGTGCGATACGAATCTAAGCGAAGCACCCTAAACAATTGTTCATAGGCGCTCAAATGTTCGACCGAAATCTCTAACCACACACTTCTTTACATGATAAACTGTTTAGAGCGCAAACAAGAGACAAGGCACGAAAGGGAGGTGAAACACAGGTCCTTTTGTGCCTTGTCTCTTGTTTTGCGTTCCAAAAAAGTTTATCAAGTATGCACCAACTAGGCCCACAGAAAGTTCTTCTAAGCCATACTGGTTTACAGCCACCAAGAACAAGAACTAGAAGAGACGCGTTGGCTACGCGTTGGCTACAAAACGCGTCTCTTGTGAAATATCGTATCTCCTGTACTAATGCTGCTCGTCGAAGCTCATAAAGCTGCATGCACGCAACTAATGAGCACGGTTGTAGCTCAATTCAAATGAGATATTGTAGCGAGAGCTACATTGGCCGTATTCTCGCTGTTTCGCTGTGGCCGGTGGCCACACCGCGACTGAGCCGTTGACTAGCAACCGCCGCAGCTGGCAGCGCAGCTCGCCGTGCCATCTGACATGACGTCAGAGGAGGAGCCGGTGAAACCGCGTTGCAACAACAGAGGAGGAGCCGGCGTTGCATCGTATATATAGAAGGGGCGGCTCGGTGGGATTCGTCGGCAGATATCGAAAGTGAGTCGGAAAGACTGAAAGAAGGCAGGCTTCGACGTCGGAACGAAACCAAGAGGAGGCAGCGAGCCGAGGAGACGGAGGAAGGACGAGCCGCACGCCTCGAGAAGCGTCGTAAGTACGAAACGGCCAGGCGAGTGGATTCAGATGAAGATAGCTCCCGAAACTTGTTCAAGTCACTGGACGACAACCCCTTATCCTCCCCGCCTCACCGACGATCGGGCTGTCATTGTGGCAATTGGGAAAAAACAAGATGAAGACTTTCAAAATAAATGCGTTACACTCTACAAATGTCTAGTCTTTAATGTAATGATAACTTAATTAGAGGTAACAACCACATCTAAACACTCAGACGTACGAAGATAAACGATAAAGATGCAACGGTAGAGAGAACCAAGCGAAACAATAAGATTCACCGTACCTCTCGCTACGCACACCCAGGCATACCTGAGTTGAGCGACAGCCAAATTTTTTGCTCCGAGCGTGTGAACTAACGCATTGCCTGTCAGGTCACACATGCATGGCCCGTGAGAGCAGAGGACAAACGTGATCGGCAAGTTGAGGGTCAGGTGTTAATTTATTGCGTTTGCGCTGTTTTCTGCCATTAACCGCCGCTGCTATCAAATGCTCGTACAATATGGCGTTGTGCGCGTTCTGTTTCACTCGCGTTGCGTGCACAGCCTATCACATTAATTTGACCTTCCGGTGTTCGTAAGTGGAGGACTTCGCTGTTCACCGCTGTTCTGAAGTGAAGCCCTGCGCAATAACAAGAGCAACCTGGAAAACGCGTAGTTAGGCGCAATTTATAGCACGGCTTCATTATCCGAGCCGAACACGAAGAAACGCATGATAATTAAATGCCAAACGGAAGTACTGAAAACGAACACAAGTGCGATTCTTGCGTGCTGCGTAATAAAGCAGCGACAGCTTGAGGACAGATCGCGTTAGGTCTTGTCTACCTCTCTGCAGTTGGTTAACTGTGTAGATCATTGCGCAATGACGTCGGGCCCGCTCTTCCATCTTTTTCTTCGTATGGCAAGACCTGCTTAGAAGGAGTTTACTGAGTTGTCCGGACTTATCAATGCATAAATGACAATAATAATCGCTCCATTCTTACGCTTACTCTAACATGTCAATCGCTCATTTTTTTTTGCTTCAGCACGAATCAAAATGCATCTTTTTTATACATCGCAATGTCTTCTCAGAAGATTTCTAGATTTTTTCTTCACCTGAGAAATGCTTGGAGCGAAATCTCTGTCGCAAGAATCTTTGAGGTGTTTATCATTCCATTTGCGAAGTTATTGTTTTCATCGCTAAAATTCTTAAAACGCTCAAGAATATCTAACTGCATTGTATATAAAACATCACTGCAATCTGGATCATAGAATACTCAGGCATGCTGCGCACAAAGACCGAACACAAAGAAGTAGTACACAACACAATGCTGCGCTCGCAACTAATATTTATTAAAAAAAAACAACATAGTCCTACAAAGCGAAACCAGGGCTCAACCATGCGACGGATAAGCATTTCTCATTTCTTAAAAAAAAAAACTAAAATACTACCTACTTCTTTGTCAGCTCGAATTGATTGTCAACGTTTGTGCAAGTTATCCAGAAAAGGTACTTTTTTATAATGCAGCATAACTTAAGGCTGGCTTTTAGAGGCGTCGTTTCGTTTTGCGACGGGAAAGGCTTCGATATTTTGTCTTTGATAGTGTCCGTGGCGTGAAAACATTGTAGCATCATTTAATAACGGCAAGCAACCGCACTTTGATGAGTGGCCTCTCAAGTGCGAATACAGGTAACTTTCTAATAATCGCTTGTGTTCCAACAAACGTGTATTGAAAGGACGACCAGTCTGGCTATGTATATGCAACCACACGTTAGAGGCAGACAATAAACCACAGAAACTCTAGATTTAACAAAAGGCTCCACTTGTTGAATCTTACATTTTCCATCACGTTGATCCGGCTTTCTGGGAAGCTAGCGGTCCAGCTTTGCACACTCTTTCGCAAGTTTGTTTGCTGCAGAAAAAAAAAACTAGTTTTGAAGTCATATTCGCTTGCCATATTCTTCAGGTTATGCGCTAACTTTGTATACTATATCACGGCGCACTTCTTTAAACTATTTACTTTTTTTTCTTCAGCACATTGTAAATGTATCAGGACCCTGGCGTACCTAGCGAACGAATTTCTAAACTGTTCTGCGCAGTACATGTGCTTGGTACCCTGCGCTTCGTAGTTGGGTATTTCTACGCTACCCCCCTCAGTATTTAGTATGAACGCCATACCAAATTGCTCGACTATCGACTATAGTACATTAACTTCCAAAGGTAGCGAAAATTGCTGCGCTGATGTAGGCTAAATAGGCATTCACGTTCCCAAACAATTATTTGTACGGAAGCAAACGCTGCCATTGAGCGCTAATTTAAACAAGGCTCACATGATTAAAAAAAAGAAAGGATCAATTGTTCCTTTTTTAGGGGATGCTGGGGGACTGTTTTGTATGGTGAGGCTTACAGTGCACGAAACGGTGAGGACACAGAAAGACGTGGTACACACAGGCGCGTGTCCTCTTATTTTCGCGCACAATAAGCGTCACCATACCGCCCAAAACGCTACGTTACTGTTTTGCACTCGTCGCAGTCGGTAAACAGACAGGAGGGAACAGGTTAGAGAACGTCGTCTGCGTTGGTCACATTTTAGTAAGCGGTTTCTGTTTTAATCGCTGATTTCTTTGTGTCAGTTGCGGAAAAAAATTAGGCGTGCCTTTTTGCCGGTCTTGTACGAACCCCTTGATTCCCGCATAGAAGTGAGCAGTAGTGAGAGGGCGCCTCAAAACAACGATTAAAGAAGGTATATGCCTGTAGCTATGCTATTGATGGGGCAGATTAGTCATGCCTTCGACAAAATGGTGGATGACTCTTCGCTGCAAGTCAACAGATCGTATTTGAAATTTTCAATATCCCCTATAGAAGAGTGCGAAGCGTGGCTTCGGCCAGATGTGCTCACCAGAAATGGGCACCACGGGGGAGGTGAGTTTAGCCACTAGCGAAGTGTGGCCAGCGCTTGCTCGGCAAGGCTTTGGTTACACTTAGGTTCACTCCCATGTTAAAAGACAACCACTAAAGCTTGCGTTGAGGTAAATAACGTAATGAGGAGACAGCTATTCATAAAGTTTTCGCAAGTACACGCTCAATAGGATGGCAGATATCTGTGTTTTGCAAGCTTAGGATAGGTATTTTTAGGTTTATGCGGCCTGACTGGGCTGTTAAAAATGCCTAACGATGACAGTTAACGATTATTTGAACGCTATGTTTTTGTTTCCATTGCGCCTTCTCGCAGTTAAATAAATATTTCCGATTCGTTATTATTATCGATACCTTAAGTTATTTTCCTAATTAGGTGGACTGTTAATCGCGTGTCTTTTCCATAAAATGACGTTGTTGGTTACCACCAGTTAAATGTTTTGTTTTGTTTCAGTTGACACTGACCAGTTCAAGAGATAAGTAAAGCTGAAGCCTCATGCTTCACCTAAATTTGGCACTTGTGAGAACCATAATGTGAACCGTTGTTAGGCATGCGTCAATTGTCTGTGGAGCAATTTAGGAGACAAATAACTTGTTTGAGTAGTCTCCTTACAAAATAGCAACAAGCATATGCTTTCGAAACCAGGTACCTACGAATACTTTATTTGCTTGCTCGGCCAGACAAATTTCACAGCTCGTGCACACGGGCCTATGCCCGTGTGCACGAGCTGTGTGTGGGCAGGTTAGACGAAGCCAGCGTGTATCCTCCATACTGCACCTGGCCAATTATGGCTATGTCATACCTCGAATGTAGTGGTTACAGTGTAGACGACATACATTTAAAGAGAACAAAATGGGATTCATTACAATGGTGCTAAACTATCGCTACACTTATGTTCAACCATTAATACCAAGTGATGTCAGTTGCTTATGATTAGAATCTGTTTGTTTCGATTTGTATAAATGCTTTTAATTGCGAAACTACTTGCAATACTGAAGCGCTGTAAGCTGAATAACACCTGCTTAACTATGTGCGCTTAGCTTGTAGAAATATACAGTGATGGATATCCAGCAACGAAAATATCGACTAATGGATTCATGAAACATCGTTCGTGACCGTATTTTATATAAACGAATGACACCGACGATATCGTTACAGAGATGCTGCGGCTTATTCTGTTCCATGGGGTCACGGAAATCTCTGAGAGCTGGCTTGCCCAACCGATTGCAAGGGAAAATTTGTTGCTTGGAAGCGCATTGGAATGAAACGTTCGAGAACGCGCAAGTAAGCTACTGGTTGTAGCATTGCAAGCGCAATCTGCACGCATGACCAACACTCCGCCGTACCCACTCCCACGATGACTGAGCGCAACTCGGGGAACTTTCATGCGTTTCCTGACCCAACCTACCATGACGGCCATACAACAAGAGAAAAAAAAGTACATTTCGTAAGGCGAGCGAAGCTACCGGAAGTATATCTAGAATCCTTTCAGAGGGATGTATTGTCGACTGCCTCTTTCGTTTGACCTTATAAAATTGATTATTCTTCGGTTCTAACCTCACTTTTATCGACGCCATTTTGTTGCTTTTGAACCAACGCCGAACTTTTGTTCCCCAAGTCACTCTGCCCACGGCATCGAAGTTACTTCATCTATTTCTGGTCGTTATGCTGCTAAGCTTGGCTGACAACAAGAAAAAACGAAAAGAATGAAGAAAAGAAGCACAAGCTGCCGCTTGCTGAGACAGAAAATTCACCTTGAGCACAGGCTAACGCTGATTCCTGTGGCGAAGTTATGCACTCAGTGCTGCAACCACACCATATATTTTTTTTCTTTGAGCACTGAACGGAGAAGTCGCACAAAGGAGAGAACGCTTTCCTTTTTGATAACAAAAGTGTTTGTGGCGTTCCTAAATCATATAGGCTTTTTCTTGTTAGTTGTTCGTAGACTTTAACTCGGACAGCTGAAGCTACTAGAAGAAGATGGTAGAGGTAGTAAGGCAGTGTAAGGCATAGGACAAAAAAGAGGCAGAGAATGTCAGTTCAAGTGAGAATGCTTTGATATGGAACCACTCGAGAGCAATAAATCAAGATGAAATTGTCATGAATTTTTCCGTCGCTGTCATTTCTTACAAAGCGTGAAATCACACTGGAGAAAGAACATTCAAGTAGCTGCGCAGCCATATTTCCCTTAACTAACAATCACGCAAACCAAAGGACCTCCTCTTTAAACCATGAAAGAGAGTGTTGAGCAAGGCACTGAATTTAGTAAAAAACTAAGAGGTATATAAGAAATAGGCGGTATTGCAAGCAGCAAGATGTGCGCAATGATAGCTCTAGATGAAAAGAATTCAGAAATCAAAGAGCCACAGCCGACATCAAGTCGTGATGCTGAATCGATGGAAAGGAGAAGAGAAAAAAACGAATAAGCTGATTATTGAAAATAAAGTGACAGTATGATTTAGAAGATTGCGCCAAGTGACGTAACAATAAGGAAACAGCAGATGGTAAAGACATTTATGTGGGCAATGTGCTCAGACTTGGAATTTTGTTCACGGTGCTATACGGTAGATTAAGTTGAAGGTATGCTTGGTTGTCAACAAGAAAGATATACTGAAAAAAGCGAAACGCCATTTTTCTCCCCTCTCTCATGGCGCCGTATCGCGCACGCTGGATAAAAATCACAAGAAGCAGGAAGTTTGAGAGGAGGCACAAATTCATTCATTCACAAAACTTTAATAAATAGAGTCCTGAAGACTGGTCTTTTCAGACCGAGGCGGGCCGCGCCCACGTCGGCGCCGTCAGGGTGAGCCTTAAGGTGCCATTGTGGACCCTCTGGACAGCCCGTAGTTGATCTTGATATGAAGAGCTTGATATCATCTTGTGCCACTTAAGCCATTTTTCTTCGGGGTCGGCGAGAGTCGCGGGACAGCCCGCCAGCATGTGTCTGATTACAATGATGCCATCGCACACGGTATATTCTTTCTAATTTCCCTTTCGGGGTGAATTTTCTTCACGAATTACGGAGTGGGGTACGTCCCGGTTTGCAGTAAACGTAGCATGACTGCCTGAGCCCTGTTCAACTTTACGTGTGGCAGTGGGAATTGCCTACGCCCCAAGTATTGGTGATGTCGTTGTAAGTTAGTAAAAGATCTTTATGATCACCGGAAACGTGGTGGGCGGTGGTTCAGTTCTGACCGGCACGGCGAGGAAGTCCTCGTGCCCGGTCGTTCGTCACCTCATTGAGGTTGAGCCGAGTCTCCTCCCCTTCTCCCATATGTGCAGAAAATCATGGGATTCCAGTTTTGATAGTTTCAACCTTGTCGATAATTTTAGCCGCAGTAAATGGTTCAAAACAATTACCGAACTTGTGGTAATACAGTAGCAAATTTATAGACGACGAAAAGAATAAAAGTGTAAGGGGGGCGGTCACGAAGGATTGCTGCTAGCTTTCCCGAAAGTCTTTCTCGGTGTCAAATAAGGCACTTCATGTTCAACGTTGTTGCATCTACGTGGTGTGTCTGATGTGCAAAGCACAAGCGAATGGCTTCGATGAAGGTTTCATGGGAGTTGTCGAAAAGAAGGCAAGAAGGAAAAACGTGCTTTATAGGAAGCACAATATTTTATTCATAATTCTGTCTCGCTTTTGCTTACCGCTTTCTGCCATTATGAAAATCTTTATTTTACTACGATTACTGTGACGGATGAATTACTGCGACGGATGCTGGACGCGTAATTAAGCACTAATGGTCACTATGTCTGCGAAAAGATAGGCTGTCATTGCAACTTCCTTAACTCTACTTTTAGAAATTCCAACCCATGAACGAGACGTCAACGAGGCGCTGGATATCAATGAAAAGGCCTCGCGCCTGCGCAAATCGTGGACTGTTGGCACAAGAACTTGGGCCAATTTATGGTGATTTCTTTTTATCGCCACTGAGTACTGAGTGGTCACAGCGAAGACGCATAAATAATGAATGTGAGTTCCGCGTTCATTATTAGGGATGAATGCTTTGCGTACGAGCATTCTCGCAGTAAGTTTGTCAGTGAAGTAACCCGGCAGTTTCGTTAGCATGCAGAAGAACTCAGTTCATTGAAAAATTAGAACATCCTTTTCACAAGATCTGCAATAGCGAGCTTGAATGTTATTGCTGAATATTCAGAAGAACTCGTCCTTCGACCAATTGGCCTTGATATTGGCCCTCATCAAGGCCAAGGAAACCTAAGAGACTACATTCTTGTAGATTACCATTGCAGTAGCAGACAGGAATAAAAATTGTATAGTAAATGCTTAGGTTTGTGGTGTTATTTATGTACTTTTCTTTCTTTGTAATGATTACTCTAGAAAAATTCTTTCCCTTAACATCAGTCAACTGACGGAGCTCAACACTCTTCTTGTAGGATAAACCTATCATATCGTAATAAAGCATTTGAAGGATCCAGCTAGTATTAGTACCGGGTTGAGGATAGCCTCGGTATCTGAATATTGAGAATCCGATGAAGGATTCGTCTTTCGAATTTGAGTGGGCGCAAATATGCACTCACCCATCAAGCTTGCCAATGCGATTGAGTCGCACAGTAGTGTGAAGCATGGCGGGATTGGTAATACCGGTAGAAAGATAAATGACAACTCAGGTTCTCCCAGCCTACACCCACTTTCTCGTATTTAGTTGTATTGAAATGTACTTTGCCGACGCATAATTATTACGATCTCCTTGCTATGTGACACATAAGGCGCTGTGATTAGGTTGTCCTCGACTGGCAGAACTCCTCTGATAAATAAATGTCAGATACCATAATATGCATATGCGACGTTCGCTGAGCAATCTAAACTGAATTTATGGAATAGTAAGGAGCACTTCATTTTCCGTATGGCGCTAGGGGCCGAATTCACAAAGAGTTGCCTTCGTAAGTGCTCTCTTCCATTACCCGGCCGCCATCACTAACAAATTACAATGTCTGACAAAAGGACTCGGTGGGATTCGCTCATGAAGAAGTTCTAGCTTTAGAGCATTTTATGGGCACGGGCATATATATACTCGTACCTATGTCGTTGGTCCGTGTCAAATAATGACTGCTATATATATATATATATATATATATATATATATATATATATATATATATATTGTTGCTTTTTACCGCCACGTTTGTCATACTGCATGAAATAAATAAATAAATGAACGCGTGCAGTCCTTGTTCGTGAAGAAGCTGCATAAGTGGCGGGTGGAACTTATCGTTCATATTTAACTGTTTGTAGTCTGGAGCCTGGTCAGTCCGCATCCCGACACCGCTGAACGATTTTCATCTTGTGGCCTTTGTCCCCGCACACCCTCGCAAAAGATCCGCTGGAGACGCGGAAGCACAGCTCATTGGGTACTTCACAGAGACTTCAGGCGCCAGGCTCGAGGCCCAGGTTACGGAACCGTTATAGGCCGCGCCAGCCCTGAGCCTTCGGAGAGAGACCTCCTCCACCCGAGATAGATTACCAGGAAGGGAGCAGACTCGCGGTTGGATTATGGCACGTGTGTCTCTTCGGAGAAAACATTTTCTTCGGACTAAGATCGAGCAGAATCCGCTGTGAAGAGAAGTAGGCGTATGTCCAGGTAAATGAGAGTGGGCTATATTGTGAAATATAACACTGCACTCTTTGTGGCATTTACCCAGCACCCACTGGACATTGATTGTGAAATGTTATGTGAGGTCTATGAATCTCTTTACTTGTACACCTTTTTTTTTACGTTTTTCAATCGCTTCACAGTGCTGAGCGAGTCAGCATAGGTTTTACGACGGCAATGCTGGTCAAGTTGAGAAAAGTTGTCATTACGTGGTGGGCAGCTTGGTGCTGGAGCAACAACGAATTGGTTGTTTTTGCCACGTATGTGCGAGCATTGAATACCGGGAGTTTCTGGCTCATAAAGGCAATCCGTCTCCGACTACTGCCATCAGCTGCGTCGGCGTTGATCACACAGTGTCCCCCACGGACGGTAATCTTCAGTGCAAGGGTGTATTTTTTCACTTGAAAGGATGCGGTTTTATTGGAGGTAATTAAAGAAAAAGCAATACCGCGGTAGGTCATCCAATGCCATGTTCAGGGAGGGATTTCCGTGTAAATGTGAACAGAGTGCTGCAACTGAGAGAAAGTACTGTGGTTTAAGCTGCCGCTTGCTAGCGCTGTTATTGCTGTTTAACGGCTGTTTGCTAGCGACAACGCTGTTATTACTGTCATTGTTTCTCTGTTGATGAAAATTCAGGTTTCGCTCTCTGTTGAGCATGTAGCCGACCAAACAGAGCTTGGTAGACGATGCTTGATTGGAGGACAGAATGCCTCTTAGGTCTGAGGAAACTTGCAAACTTCTACATTCCCCATGTATATGCTGGTTAGCCCCACAAAGTGAGCATGGGCGCACAGAGCAGCTTTATGGGCTTTGCAATTACTTCTAGCGGATACCGCAACCTTCAGTAGAATGTGGATGCTTTGATCTAGCGTTTTGGAAATCGCAAGGCATATGTAAAGTCATGCCTACAGCTCTATAAAGCCAGATGTGACGTAAAGCTCCGGGGCCTAATTTATATTGGAATGAGCGCCATAACTCTACAATGATTAAGATAAAGCTCGACCTTGTGTAAAATCCACTTTTTGACATGATTGCGCCACGCCTGTCTTTATCTACCGGAACAACTTTGCTGTCATGCGACATAGCGCGGGTGCTGATTGATTAGGCAAAATGCTACAAGGTGCAATGTCCTATTGGCCGTTTGCTTTGGAGTTATTTCATGTTTACATTTTATAGTAAAATGAAGGCAATTCATATATTATGATGATACCTCTAACGGGACCCGCTAAAGCCATTTGGTATCGAGCCAAGTAAAGTCACAATTGAACTTTTATTGCGAGCTTTGCAGTGCCGTTGTGGAGTTGAGGTACAATGACAATATCATACCCGTTGTGTTTTGCAATCTAACTTTGTCGAAGTCGAGTGCTATATTATTCTAATGTTGGCGTCAGATTGGCGTCAGGATATGGGCTAATAATGCTGATGTTGTAAACATTGTGTAGGCTGCTTTTTTCGCTTTTTTTACCGTCGCAGATTGCGTTATGTCTTCTAGGCAAACTAATGTTACTTTTGTTATTTACGCTGCGTAACGCGTCCTCACTTAGGTGGTAATGATGTATTAAATGCGTACCCATCATTGTGGCTTCGTCGTTCTCTGCTTGTGGTGTCGGTCGCATCTTCCTGCAGCTGCGTTCTGCACCGCTGGTGGGGAACATTGTCAAGCGTTAGGCGCGAAATTCGTAGATGTTGGGCAAAACGCTCGGAAGCGCTGACGAAGTACCAAGGGACCGACACACACAAAACGCTTTTTGGTAATAATAACATTATTATGTTACTATTACGTTGCAGTAGCGTTAGAGTGGTATGTTGCAAACACATCCCGAATCCTTCGGCATGATTGGTTATGGCAGTAAAGTCGGAGTTAATTTGGTGACATCCCCGATGGGAGGGCGGGTTTTTTGTGGATGCTTGGTTCTGACATCCAAATCGGTACATGCCCCTCTGGCTTGCATGTTGACCTGTTTTAAAAGCCGGGAACTTGTGCAAGGCTGCATTGCAATCTCCATGTTCTTTTTTTTTGTTTTTTAGGAGGGGGGGGGGGGGAGATAGCATGGATCGTGATCCTTGTGCAAAGAGGTTGCATCGCAAACTTTGTTGCGTAGCGTTGTACTTAAGTCGTGCTTGTGCTGCTTTCACTAGATTGCAGTTGATTTAGCGGATAATATTGCTACATCTAGCTTCAGTTGCTTTCTTAGGCAGTGCTTTTATGTAGTGTCATCAAAATGGAGTGAAAAACTAGTATCCACGTTATAGTAGCATAAGACAGGTAGTCTCGGCATCCCCATTACATTTATGTTGTGATCAATAAGCGCCTATTTAAACCGCCAAAATAAATGTCCTTCTGAAGAACATCTTGTCTGACGAGTTCATGTTTGATAAATGACGTACTTACCACTGTACAGTCAAATACAAGTGCAAGAAATATGGATGGCGACAGGGGAGCTAACTTAAAGCCAGTTGAATCGCTTTTTTTCTTCAACTTCTCGTTTGAAAATGCTAATAGGATTCAGCAGACACCCACTGCTATAGCCCCGTGGATATAGTGTTCCGCTATTAAGCTCAAGGTCGTCAATTCGTTTATTGCCGCAGTGACCGTATTTCGATGGCCGCGAAGTCAAAAAGTGATCGTGTACTTAGATTTAAGTGCAAGTTATAAAACCCGAGGTGGTAAGATTATTCCGCAGTCTGGAAATAGACGCGCCCTATATAATTCTATCGTAGTTTTGACAATTAAAACCAAAGAATATATATTCTTATTATTATAATTTGGCAGAGTGGCGTTCCTATTTATTATTGGATAAGAAAAGACTATTACTTTACAATATTTCTGTTGAACAAATTAGTAGTCTACATTACTTTAAAATAAAGTGGTGAACTTGGAATAAGCAATAAATATATCCACGTCCAATTGAGAGGAATACTTTTTGTTTTTATCATTGCCCTCACTGCGATTTCGCTTGTTGGCGCATCCACTGGGAAACGATAAATTTAGTCATGTCCTTGCAGTTTTTCCACTGGAGCCGAATACAGCAGCATAATTTATGACTAATTTACACCAATATACTGCAGTCAAAAAGGCGGCTATAGAAATGCACATCGAAGAAGTGGGGGAAAAAATACGCCTCCATTCCACCCTGTGAAAGTGGATGTACAGCGAAGCTGTTGAACTAATTCATTTTTTATGGTAAATTGCGTCAGATAATTTGTAAAGTACGACTTACACACAAGCTGCCGACATGATAGCTTCGGTTTGCATTTTTAATATACGAGAAATCATATTTCTGATACGCAGATTCTCGAAGACAAAGCCCTTTTTCCAGCTGCCGTTTGAGGTCTGTCCGAGTGGCCGCGGACGCTAGGGGGATATACGGCTTTTGTGCAGTGTTTGGCATAACGTCGATTACGGTCGCAGCTACACGCTGTGCTATAGATACAACAGGTAAACCGCCCACGCATCGCGTACGTCACGCGCGCATGCACCTGTGTGGAAGTGCCGCATACATCCTCATGCTCCTAGGCGCGCCGCCAAGCTCAAGTGCCTTATTGAAGTAATTGAATTTCTCGAAGCAAATTGCGTCTGGATATTAGTAAAGTACGACTTAAACACAAGCTGTATACTTGATATCTTCGGTTTGTAATTCGAATATACGAGAATAGCGACATCGTCACGTGACGATATCGCCTGAAGAGGTAATCTGATGACGTCATCGCGTCAAACGTGACAGCACTCGATGATGTTTTCGTCAAGTGATGATGTCACCTGATGACGTCATGTGATGACTCTTCGAGAAGCAGCATTGCGTGCTTCCGGCTTCCTTGCCCGGGATCGGTCCAAATTTTTGTGTAAGCGAGAGCCGTGCAGGCGGACACGAAAAATCCCGACCACGGTGTAAGAAGAACAAGGTGCTCCGACGGAAGCGCGCGGCGCGTCTCACTAATGTTGGGCCGCCACTAAGGGGCGCACGCATCTAGGAGGCTGGGGCGCCGGGGGGCCAGACATTCCCTGGCCACCATGTCGGGAGCGCGCTTTGCAGCATATGTTTTTTACAGTGTGTGTGTGTCTGTGAAAACTTCATTTAAAGAGGTCCGGAGGCTCGACTTAAGCCGAGGCGGGCCGCTCCCACGTTGGCACTGTCAGGCCAAGCCCTTCAGCGACATCATGAGTCCCTGGACAGCCTTTAGTTGATCTTGAAGCAATGGGCTTTGGATTCTTTTTTCCCATTGAGTCCATTTTTCCAGAAGGCAGGGAAGAGTTGCGGGGCACCCTGCGAGCATATCTTTGATTTCAATGATGGCATTACAATCATTGCACTCCATCTTAATGTCCTTCTCCGGATGTATTTTATTAATGTGGTACGGCGTGGGGTATGTACCCGTTTGCAATAAACGGAGCGAAACTGCCTGAGCCTGTTTAGTTTTGAGTGTGGCAATGCCAATTGCCTGCGTCCTAGATAGTAATGTTTGTTAATCTCATTATAAGTTATTAAATGATCTCTATACTCCCCGGCCTTATGGTGAACGGCTCGGTTATGGCTGTCAGGGTTAGCAAGTCCTTAAGCCACTATCTCTACGTTACTAAATCTGAAAATGGTATTTTAACAACGGAGCTGTTTAAGCAGGCCGTTATTCCGTTAGTCGTCGACAAAAAATGTGGGCCGATCCTGGCGGTAGTCCAGAAAGGGTCCCAGCGCAATGGCACATACCCCTTCGAACTTGCGAAGCTGACCCTGGCTAAGTCTAGCTAAGCATCGTTGGGACAACATAAGCATAGTCAGTCATCAATAACCAATCGATAGCCAATCAATAGCTAATTGATATCGATGAATGAACAATAAATTCCGGAAAATGCTGGAGATGACTTGCTAGTGCTTAGCCTCCAGTGCAAGCTAAGCTAGTTTTTTTTTTAAATTGCTAAGGTGCCGTGCTGCATTTTCGAAACAAAATCGCACATTATTTCTCTCAGTACCGCGCTGACAGTTATTACAGATTCACGACGGAAACGAGACTAGAGATAAATGCAACTTGTAACCCTCTAATATATATATATATATATATATATATATATATATATATATATCAGTCGCTGTGTAGAAGGCACGCACGTACGCATGTGGCCTATGTCGTTGCCTAGTTTTACACGAGCTTAGCCAGATCTATCCAATTTGCTCTTCCGGACGTGCTGAGGAGAACAAATTTATTATGCACTGCTGGCCGTGAACTTGTGACGTACGCCGGGTCAAAGTGCTTCTCGCACCCATACTATCCTGGTTGCAGGACTTCGTATCCACGTTCGAGAGCATCCTACGAACCATGCGGTCGGCTCATTTCGCTGAGCATGGAAACTCCCTCTTTGCACACACAAGACCCGCTGTTGCAGTTTGCTGCGAATCACTTCTTGCCTACAATCCGTCTCCACCAGGGAACGTCGCAGCTCAAGATGCAGACTTCCCTTCTCTCTCTTGAGAGTTATTCTGTTTGTCTGAATTTTGAAGCGCTTACCAAGAACAATGATGATAGATTGCTCAATTGTGAAGTGAACATTGCTTAACTAAGGGCTTATCGTCTGCCCGCGCCGCTTGTCGGCGACCGCTTCAAAGGATTGACACACGCTGTCTGCTGTCGTGCTCTGTCGGAGTAATTGTCGTCGGTTTCGGTGTCTGAAGGGTTTTAATTATTATAATGGAAGGCAGAACCATTAAAATATTAGTTTTAATTTTTTCGACGCGCTTTGCGTACAGTTAAATTACATGTTCGAATTTCGCGCTTTTTCAGCCTCCTAACGTGTGCTTCTGTGCAGTGGTGCAGACGTGCAACAACACCATTAGTGAGACGCGTTTCTCACCAGCGGCCCCCGCGTCATCGGAGCACCTTTTGCTCTTACACCTTGATCCCGACCAACCACAGGCTAACAGCTTGGCTGTAAAAAACAAAGATCAAGAATCTGCGGCCTCCCACGAGATTAGTGTGTTTCTAATCTTTCCGTCCTATACGGGCTCCTTTACAAATTCAACTGCAAGAAGCTTTTATTATACCTTTAATGAGAAATGGTTCTGTCACATTGGACATGTCAGAATATTTTCTCTACTCAGCAAGACAGTACGTGGAGCACGACGCTCCAAGTCGTGCTCCTATGTAGGACTAAACGAGCTGCATATTTCATCTGGAACTCACCGAGCGCTGAGTGGATATGCCGAGCTGATCTGCGTAAATATTCTACCGTGTCTCCATTTTTTGCATGCACATGGATTACGGTGGCACCAAGCATAAAATTGCTCGCTCTTTGCAACAGGGCCATAAAACTTCCAGCAGTCAGCGAGTTGCCACAAGAAGATAGATTTTTATGAAGCTATTTATTTGGGAGACTCCAATCACTCTCTATTAGGCTGCTCCAACCCTACATATATTGTTCACGGTGTTTCTTAGGTGTTCTTAATTCACCTGAATCATGACAGCTATTGTATGCCTACGTAGTCTAACCGTTGTAAACTGTTTGGCGCAGCGATTGCTTTTTGAACAGAGTATTTATAAGCGAAACGCTTTCGTATTCGGAGGTGCACGTTTATCGGTCGAATTCTTATTCAGCTTATACATAAACACTTCAGCCCATAGGGCAGCTGCAGCAAAGAGCGAATAGTGCGAGTTTATTTACATTTTTTTTTCAAAATGAGGCACGAACTGTCGGCCTATAAGTTGTGCGAGTCTCCTCAGTGTAGCGAAAAGACGACTTTTGTCACAAGGCAGGAGCTGCACTAGTGGGCCTCTTTCTCAATTGCACCGTTCTTGTCATAATATCAAAATACTACAAAAATGCATTTCTGTTTGCCTATGATGAGCTGATGTACGAGTGAATTTCAGTGATGTGGACGCAGTGCGCGAGCCACATACAGCGATGTGTTGCGCAAATTGCGACATTTCAGTACAAGTTTTGCGCCAGCAGTATCGGTGTTACTGTAGCCGAGTTCGGCAGCGCTGTTTAAGTGTGACTTAGGAGAAATACATATTTGGTTTGCGGTAATAAATTACCCTTCTACTGCACCAAAACATGCCGTCTTACCATTAGAAGAGGCTGGGTAAGCGAAAAAATGCGCAAAAGCGAGGAGCGGCTGGTGACGCCTGCCTGAAGCTTTCGCACTAGGCAGCTGTGATGTCATGAATTTTGACGGCATCTCCTCGGGCCTTGTCAAACTTTGCCGGTACAGATCGACTGCATTGTATTATAAATGAGCCAAAGACGGTACTTAGAAGGTTTAAGACCTTTAACTCAGCCACACTTGGCCAAATACGTAAAAATCATTTGAAATCAGCGATGCCACGGTGACGCACCGCCACGAATGATTCTACGCAATATTAAAAAATGAGAATTTACCTTTTTTTTCCTTTTATTATTTCACCTATCACCACGAAATAAAGGAACACATAGTTTTAAACAATACTTGATCAGTCACAACTGGTTAACTCCTTATTTTTAGTGTCGCTTTAATCATTCGCTAGTATTAAAAAGGATCCTGACGACGTGCTTTTTTTGCCACTATTCACAATTTTATTATTCCCCAAAAACATAAAATAAAGAATCAGTTTTTAATTCCCAACGGGGCAATCACTGTGACCAACAAGTTTAGCGCTGCCTTCACTGCAGAGCAAATGTCCTCTGGGTGAGGACCATGGAGTTGAGATGTTCGTGTCGTAGAGTTCTTGCAGCAAATGTTCTGTTATCGTTGCCCCACCGTCACCAAGAGGATCCAAATAGGGTAAACACGTTTTGTTGTTGAGTAAGTGTTGCACTCAAACCAGAATGACACCTTGAGTTTTAAGAACCAGAAACTACGGCTAGTTATAAACCTTTCTGCAATATGGTATCCTCTAGCAGAAGCAAACTCATGTACCCTAGATGAATCGACAAAGACACGAATTGTTAAGTAAGCTTCATTGGTTAACGTAGAATGATGAATAATTACACCTATTATGCTGCTCCTAATGATCACGTAAAGAAAAATTTTCTGTCATTACAAAGTGATCGCGGAGGTTCGGTGTATCGTGATATGGATTCGAGCGTTTTGGTTCAGACTAACTTATACCTCTCATTCATTTTTGTCCTCTTTGAGTGCGGTTCTCTTCATTGGGTGTGGTGCATTTAGGGTCCACAATAAATTGTTACCACATTCGTGAAGACATCAGACATGCGTGACGTAACATTCTATGTAAAGACATCTAGCATTTCACAGACACGCAAGAAGCAGACTAGCCGCGCTGTACGGACCGGGACGGCACAGGTATAATATACCTGGAAAATTTGTTGATACTATACTACTACCGCAGTGCACGTTAGGCAAGTTATAGTGATTCTTGTCTGAATAAAATCGAGCGAAAATTTTCTTTATTGCGCTGAAAATTGTAGATTTTGTAATACAGTTATACTTTTTTCTGTTTCTTTTATTTTGCAGAAGCGCATTGGAGGAAAGCAGCAATATTCTCTAACGGTATGCGAAACCGCCTCCCTTGCGCTTATTTGTTTATCCATTAAGCGGTGTATCTACTACCTGACGCCAGAAAGTCGGTCCAGCTCAGAAATTTGCCCTACACTGAAAAAAATGCTTCGCAGCTCGCCTTACTGCCCTAGACGCCTCCTCGGCATCGCTATTCTGGAGAGTGATTGAGTGCGGATCGATGCTGATGTGACCTCGATGGTTAGAAGCATAGCGCATCTACTGGGACTTCCGGCAGTTGCGTATTCGGCGATCACTCAGCGTTGAGGTGGGCTTAAGCGTGGCTGCAGAGACGCTTTAGGGGGTTCTAGGTGAAATTGACGCGTGTCGGCCCCGAATCATTACCAAAATGTTCTCGACTGATCATGCATAGGTGAATATATAATGAAGCGATATCATCCAGCCAGATCTGTTATATAATGTTTTCTTATTGAAAAAAAAATATGGGGTTTTACGTGCCAAAACCAGTTCTGATTATGAGGCACGCCGTAGTGGAGGACTCCGGAAATTTGGACCACCTGGGGTTCTTTAACGTGCACCTAAATCTAAGTACACGGGTGTTTTCGTATTTCGCCCCCATCGAAATGCGGCCGCTGTGGCCGGGATTCGATCCCGCGACCTCGTGCTCAGCAGCCCAACACCATAGCCACTGAGCAACCACGGCGGGTTTTTGTTATTCAGCGTCATTACTGCTTCTTTCCAATATTTGTAGGATCAAACTGGTTTCCTAGAAATAAATAAAAAGAAAGAGAGAGGGTAATTTGGTTCGGCCTATTTAGGCTGGCGCACACTTTACATAAACACGAATGCATATAAAGTTGACATATATGGGGTGATCCTGTTTTAGGTTTTAAATAATATTTAAAATCGCCTGTCGCAGATAGTTTAATTTTAGTACTTGAGCTAAATTATTCAAACAGGGGCACATTAGTTGCACGAGAAATTTAAACACATAATCAAGTAATTGACGGAAATTCATGAATTAACTTTCGCAATAATTACTTTATGGCACATATTGTGATTTACGAATTGTAGCTGGTGAGCTTGCAAGCCACATTCACTTGAAACGGATTTTGAGGACAGAACTGGTTCCGAGATATGCACAATCAAACTAGCGGTGCAATGCAGGATTCTTCCACTTACTTTTTAAAGAAAATGCTCTTTTACGCATTGAAACACATAACTAACTGAAACGCGAATGTATTTCATCGCACACTTTGGAAATTATTGTATCCAAACTGGTGCCATTCCGATAATTTATTTTAAGGAGATACGCCCTGAAAACTCAGTGGCTACAATTCGTATATTGCAATATGTCCTGTAAAGTCAATAATTAGGAAGTTATGTGCTTTCGCCCCTCAGTTTCCGTTGAAGCGATAAACCGCACGAACGATAGACCACACGAAGCGTAGCAGCAGCTCGCTGCTGCCGCTACGGTTGCTCACACCAGCGTTTTGACAACGGTTGTCTGCGGTCGTCGAGTAGGATCTATTCATGTTTGCTTGTGCGCGCTGACACCATGCTTGTTGATTCAGTTAGTAAGCGAATGTGTCCAAGTTTATACAGCCGATAAAACCACTATCCTTACTCCGGGTAGCTCTCTACTAATTTGCTATCGCAATTGATGCTTCGCCTTTCGGGTGAAACTGCGACTTGTTTTTATCACTGCATACCTTTATGACAAATTGTAGTGCTGTATGCCTATATGAGGTTTCTTAGGTGTTCATGCTGTGTGGGTACAGCACCCCGTACGTGTTTTACGTGTTTTCCTTTACAACACAAGTAGCAAGCATTTATGCATAAGTTGACGGTGAACTGACTGACCAGGATTTTGTAATAGTACTACTCTACACGCTCGTTCACGTTTAGTTTCAACAAGCGAGCGCACGGCCGTGCTCTTCGAAGTGCAAGTGCGTCAGTCGCAGCCGAGCATCGAAGCGCACTGGCAGACGCCGAGAAGCACCAGATACAGGTATCTCTACGACGCCACTTTACCTCGATGCGCGGCCGAGTTAGATGCACTGATACTTCGAAGAGCACAGCCACGCGCTTGCATAATTAAACTAAGCGTGGACGACTCTGCACATCGAGAGGCAAATTTTTTAATCGACGTAACATGCTTCACGGGACCCTTGGCAACGGCTTAGACGGAACTCGTTGGGCCAAAGGTCAGTTGAGTTAAAGAAAAAGCAAATAAAGATATGTTATAATATCAGTGCAAAAGAAATACATGCAAACAAATAGGACGGGAACATAAAAAAATTATAATGAAAAATCAATTTACCTTAATTAAAAGTAATCACAGGGAAAACATTGACCAATTTGAAATGTTGCCATTGTATGAGTGCACTGCAACAATAAGGCAGTGGTTTAGAAGGTAGTTTAAAAAAAAACTGGTCTGCGACCAAAGCAACTGCTATGCAAAGAGAAAATAGGCAGCTCTGAGGTAACTGTCTGCACCCGCGATTCGAACGACCCGCTGCGCTGGCTCAGTTAGCTAAGGCGTTGCGCTGCTCAGCACGAGGTCGCGGGATCGAATCCCGGCTGCGGCGGCCGCATCTCAATGGAGGCGGAATGCAAAAACGCCTGTGTGCTTGCGTTGTAGTGCACCCCACGTGAGCGAAATTAATCCGGAGCCCTCACACTACGGCGTGCCTCATAATCAGAACTGGCTTTGGCACGTAAAACCCCACAAAGAAGAAGATGCGACTCGAACGCTAGCGCCGCACTTGTTGATTCTTGGTTCTTACATGTGGCTTAATCGACCAATATGAATCACTGATGAAAGTATATCACGGCTGCTCATAATGGAGAGCGGCGCGTATTCACGTGCGCAAGAGATGGGATGCTCACCTCACGCCACGCAGTTGGAGTTTTCGAAGATGCAACCGCATCATTCGCTTGAATGCAATCGAATGATGCGGTTGTTTACCTAGTTTACCTAAGAACTTCTAGATATCGCTGTTACCGAAGTCTGCAAGTCGTGCGCCAAACCCATGTAAGTAAGCATCATTAGGGCCCGAAAGTTCCGGCGCCGCATTTCAAACCTGTCTCCAACAGGTATACAAATCCTATTAAGTCCGTCGCTAAGCAAATGTAACGTTGTAGACACCGAGCTGCACGTGTGCAAACATAGTAACGCAAAACGACCGCGTACATCTCCATGTACTACATACATAGCTTGGACAAGTACGATACTCAACGCGTAATCAGCGGGTAACAACCGAAATGAAAGACCAGTAGGCACGTTTGAACGTTCGCCTCGCATGCTGCAATGAATAGCCGATGGAGTTTCTTCAAATGCTCACGTGGCGAATTTTTTCATGGTGGTGAAGTCGCAGAGATGTCTGGGAAGCTCGTGTGCAGTACTCAACGAACGGTATCTGTGGTGGTGAGGTTGACCAGTTGACAACAACCAAGGTGGTGGCAGTGCTACTTCAGGAAAACCGGCGCATGTACAGATCGGTCGGTGGGATCGGTCTATTTCCACGGTGATAGACAAGCTTCTGCTCGCCATGGATCGCACGCGTACGTCAATAAGAAAGAACAGAAAAAAAGAACACGCCTTTCAAAGCAAGATAAGTGAAGTAAATGAATACGCAGAACTCTATGTATAATAGGCACTGATAGCCAATTTCCTGAACTCTCCCAACCCTGTGAGTAATTTTTTTCAATTAGTGACCGCACGTATTCATGCACAAATTTGCGACACCCAATAGCATCAAGCTGGGTGTGCGGCTTGTATAAGGTATTATGCTAGTTGCCCTGTGTGTATCATGTCAGTGTCCAGATATTGTGAAGTGCACAATGAAGAGAGGTGCGTGTTTTGAAATTGCAAATACAATCAAATGATTTTTTTTCATGTAAAAGGAAACTGTTGTGGAAAGTCAGATATTTGCTTAATTAACGTCACTGACTGTTAAAATAGCCAAAGTGTTCTCCCCTGAACTGATTTCATTTTAACGGGTTTCATTTTCTATATACCAAGGAACCAGATATTTCATCGAGCCAGGCATGACAAAAAGCAGGTGGCAGCTCTAACACTGTGGTAAATTATGCTACAGAGAAGAACAGTTCGCTTCGTACGAAAATAAAAAAGTGTTTTATTTTCAAGCAAGAAAAACTGATTTCTATATAAGATACATGAAAAGAAAACAGCGAACATCCTACTACAGAACAAGAGAACAAGAGAAGAACACTTACATATCAAACCATAACCGTTTGATATGTAAGGCACATAATCAAATAAGATAAGCACTTATATAAATCATAACAGAATAATTAAATAAACAATGACGACAGAAATGAGTGTACGTTCACGCAAAATACGGCTTCACTTCGTGGACCGATGGTCTTTTCTTTCTATCTCATAGCCACCGCAAAACAAATGCATTCCGAAAATACGACAATAGACAATAAGACATCAAGCACAATGGCTAGTCCTTACAGGTGATATAACAAAGTAGTGAAGCTAAATTTAAGACCCATATCAGACGTGGTCTCACAAAGCGCGACGTCCGCTGAAATGTCGGAACACGTGTTATTGCTAAATTTTGTTACTGTCCACCTGAATTGTCTTGGCGGGCATTGCAGTCTTGTTCTACGCTAAGAACACGCGGGAAGTATTGGGTAAAATATTATATGGTGCATTGTTGGTAATGTACTTGAAAAGAAAGCCACCCGCCTCTTAAGAGTGGCGAAAGAAGAAGCGAAGTAGTGCTGACATGCGTTGACTCGAAGGGCAGCCATCTTGAATATGGTGCAGGGCATCAGAACAGTACCACAGACTTTGTCCGTCGTGCATAATGTATGGAAAAAACGCCATGTACAATAAAAAAGCTACTCTAAAATTTTATTTTATAGGTTTTATGCAGTTAAAGTAATTTAGAACGCTTATATTTTAGGTTCTGACTCAATTTATAGGCTGGAGGTCAAGAACAGGAAATTTCAGTTTTTTTCGTTTAACAGGTTTCTGTCAAAGAGCATTTGCAGAAAATTTCTGTAAGTTTAAATTTACGGCTATTTTTTTTACAGGGTACTAGGGAAACATGCATACGGTACTTAGTTCAAAATCTGGATGAACCCATTGCACTGAATTCATGCAAAACTCTCAAGGCTCACCTGTGTAATGCCTGCCGTTATAGATTTAGGGCTTTCAATACAGATGGGTGAATTGAGGTTATGGTGTGGCGCGATAATGGGGCGAATTTTCACACAAAATAACGCTTCATTTGCACTGTTGTTTGCTGTTTTTAAGCGATGTGATGTGAGCTGGTGCAGTCGAGTACTTGGCGCAACAAGCCTCGAACGGCAAATGCAGATTTTTTTTTTTTTTCCGCGCTGCCATGCCACCACAAGTCGCCATTGCAGGACGTATGGGCTTCCATGGCAGCTTCACTACCATGCGTACATATCCCTCGGTCGAGCAGCGTTTGGGGGCCCTAACGGAAGAGAGTCGCCCAACACTGATGCGTGGCTGCCGATACTTCTGAAGACAACGAGCGTCTACTACGTTACAGCACGGTCAAGAAGACCATGGGCATCATTGTATTGGCGCGTGAAATACGATTAAGATAAGAATTCCGTGAATAATAAATATGATACACAGACAGAATAGAGACATACAACCAGCATTTATTAATCGGATCATCTGAACAACCACATAAAATGACCTTGTCTTCTTCAGCTTCAACACTTGACTGACAGTTTCCTTTTTTTATGTTTAATGATTCATGCTTTTCTTTTGTTCGAACATAAACATGTTGAAATGAATAGCATTCAGGTCTCCGTGTAGTATATTTTTTGCAGTGTTCTGGAATTACTTTTTAATTAGACACTGGGGGACGCAAGTTCCAACAGCGAAATACAAGCCGTACAGTTATGAGGTCCGTCTGTTTAGGAGAAATCGTACTATACCATCACTTTCCATTTATAGTTTCCAAACTCTCATCAAAATTCATTGATGCTTTAGTTAGTTTTACCCCAATCTTCTTGACACACGCTTTTCACGACGCTAATGTATTTCGCAGCACGTTTTACGGCCGAATACCTCAAAAGTGTAGGAAGTGTTCGCACTTACGCCAAGGAAATAGCTTTTCAATACGGGCAGACTTCGGTTTCGCAATTACAGTTGATCTTTTTACCGGGCATTTTGGACATTGCGAAATCTGGTGCACGTAATTTTCGCCGCCGTTATAAACGAATTGGAAAAGCACGACAGCTCCCTCACAGGCTACTTACAAAAATAGGCTACTTAAAAAATAGTAAAAGAAGAAGAAAGAAAATAAAAACAGGTGATATAACTCATCATTTTGATAGAAATTGCTTTAGTTACAAAAAACTTTCACCAACACGTTTCATGTGAGTGCGGCTCCTGTTGTTGGCTGCGGCTGCTTTCTATTTAAAAGCCATAGTCATTGCCACCACTGCAATACTTTTTGAAGTCGCGTAACTTCTTTAAGGGGATGCGGTACTAAACTGATATAGACACCAAACAGGCACGTAACTGAAGTTTGTGCTCATGCCAAAGAATGATAGTTTTGCTTACACGAAATACTTAGGAGGCGGTGGAAGTAAACAAGTTCTTTTTTATATTTCTAACACTTCAAATTAAATTTAAACAAATACTTGGTTTCTTTTAGTAGGACGTTCATTAGAACTACGTTCCGTAACGTTTTCCGGCCCACGAACGAGGCGATTAGTGAACAGCAATAATTTATTTTAAAAATTTGCACTCCCCTCTTTAGGATTCTCTAAAATATTTTCGAGCAACAAAAAAATAAAATTGTTCACCTTTTTATTGCACAAATGGACCCACACGTATGTGTGGATTGGGCTCGAGTCTGACTGATATATACTCTGACTGATATATATCAGTCTGACTGATATATGGGCTCGAACTGACTGCATATACAAGAAAGAGAGACTAATTTCAATTTTAGACGACTTAAACTTTAGTATGAAACCTTTCGAAACAACTTTTAAACGAACGCAATGAAGATTGCATTCAAGAATACCTAATCGTTAGTATGGAATCTTTTCAAATCATTTCTATCGCTAATCAAACAAAGGTTGACGTCGCATTTTGTTCGCTGTGAGGCGGCTTTTTCATTGGCATCAAAATAGCGTGAAACATGTTGCATTTTTGACGGCGTCAGCTGTTCGGAAGTGACCAAACTATCGGAACGCTTATTGCAAACCAGGAATTCCCGTTATCCTGAAGACTTTGTCAAGGTGTGCCTCAAGAATGTCGACTTCTTCACCATTGCCAGACCGGTGCATTTTTGTTGAAACGCAAAGTACTTCACCAATTCAAATTTCAGGAGCAATGCAAGCGACAACGATGCGCTTCTGAATAGTTCAAATAAGTAACTACCGGTAAGCAATTGCGAGCTTCTTGGTCACTGATGACCAACTCACGCATATGTGTGGGCTGCACTTCAGGCAACCAAGACTCAATATTATCATTACAGTCACACCTTATTTTGTTGCTACTTGTTTATGTGAGGCATCAGGAGCATAGATGAAATTAAGCTCTCTTTCAAAAAGTCATATACGAATGCTATGTGCTACTGATGTCTCCGAAGGGGAGGTAAAGTGCTTCGCTCGGATTTCGCCATTCTGCACGTGCAATAGCAGGGTCCTTGACTTTTCGTTTCTGAAATAACTATTTCGGTTAATTCGCTGTACCCCCACAAATGTGTTAGCTGGGTGTCTAGTTGTAGACTCTAGCCCAAGGGCTGCAATAAATTATTTTCACAGCGAAGCTGTTAAGTGCTTAGTCTTCGATGGTCGCGTCCGGATGTAGAAAAAAACTCTCATTGGCCGTATGCTGTATGGCGCATGGCGGAGAACGCATGGCGGGGAACGTATGGCGGAGAGCAAACGCCACTTCTCCCGTCGCGCGAGAGGCCGTAGTGGGGACGGGAGGGAGGGAGGAAGGGAAGGCGACGTGTAACTGCGGCACCAAATGCGTATCGTGCGACCAGGCGCAAGGGGAACTGGCGATTCAATCTCCGACGCGAAAGGAGGACAGCGGGAAGGCAGCGCGGGAGGGAGGGGTTGCGGCTTCTGGTCTGCGAGCAACTTGTAGGTTGCGCGGCGCCGGGCGGTCGCGCGCACCGTATCTTGAAACCGATCTGCAACAAGGCTCCTACCTTTGTGTGCGTTGTGCTTTCGCCGCTCAGTTTCCGTTGAAGCGATAGAGCGCATGAACCTTCGCTCACTGCTGCTGCCGCGCTTGCTCATGCCAGAGTTTTGACAGCGGTTGTGTGCGGTCACACAAACCAGGCGCAGAACTGTTGTGGACAGCGGCGGCGTTTTGTCCGCGTTCGCATCGAACGCGCTCGGCGTTGGTGACGTGTCTATGAAGTACGTTGCCAACCTTTGCCGTACACTCTATGGCGGTGTGCCGTAGCGACCATAAGGTCATGGTCCCTGTGGTCACTAAATAAATGATAACCACCGGATCATATACATTTCTCATTCTTTAATTATCCAAATAAACAATTCCACCATCACGTTTTAATAGTCATAATTGTAAATACATAATTGCCACCATAGTATAGCTTCACTGGTCTTCCATCTCCACCCCAGTGGAAGGGCTGACAGTTTTCATGCACGCGCACATTCGTGTGGTAACCATGGGTTGAGCAGTGCTTACTATATCATCTGTTTTTATGCTAGTTGGAAAAACACTTTGTCCTTCGCACTGGGGTTCCACTCTGTGGGATACGACTGTCGCAGTATTGAAAACTAGGGATGGTGTGGTAAGTTTCATAGCCTAAGGTAGTCTAGAGAGAAACCAGGCTGTAATCGTCTTACGAAGCTCATAAATACCTAAAATCTCTATTTCAGCCGACCACAGTTGACTATACAGTAAAAAGGTAGCTGTTAGCTTCCTTTTGAAACACTTGAAATGGAGCGCCTTCTGTTTACATTGCCGTTCTGTCTGTTTAAATGCGCAGGTGTGGTGTACGACCAGGACAACTCTCCCGAGGAGTACAAATGGCTTTCGCAGGCTCTGGAAAGAGGAAAGCTGAACGTCAGTGACGCACGACATGTTGCGTCGGAGAATGTCGCAAATGGCGATCCACGAGGTACCGGCGATTCGGACGGCGCCAGTCGCCTAAGTCTGGCCACCGTGACGCTAAACCCCGACGACATTCTACGGTCAGCCAAGAAGTGTGAGTATACTCAATGGTGTTTCAGTGGCTCTAAACGATGTTGTTTAGTGTAGACAAACCTAGGTACCACGCGGCAATAAAATAATGAAAGCGGCAAACACCTAAACGACAATCTTTGTTGCAATACTCTTTCCAGCATGAAGTCTGGAGATGTTTTTCAAACCACACAATATTATACTGTTAATGCGTGGACCGCTGACTCGTGTGCGAGGTGCTCAATGGATGGCACAACTTCGGGGTGACTGAAGTTTGAACCCGGTGAGCGGAGTTTCAACCCGGTGAGGCTGCGCAGGCGTGCGCGCGAAACGAGGGCAGAAGACGGACAACTACGCAGCCAGCAGGACGAGACATTCAAGTTTCCCCATTGTTATTGTTTTTACTGAAATGGATGTTGTTTGGTTAAGACGTAAACGTTGAACTCTTCAGCTTTATAATTTTTGTAAACGTATAAGTTGGTTCTGTTAAGCGTAGGCGCCACTTAAAATAACGTGTCCTTCACACGTGACCTCCGCGCCTACTTCTAGACGGGCGGTATGCACGTCATAATAACTTTTGAAGGTCACGCGATGTCCTAGTCCAATAAATATACATTCATATCAACTCCTACTTATTTGTTGATAGAGGATGTGCTTCGCTACGCGAGAAAGAGATTCGGTGCCGACAAGTTTCTTCGTGGCCGGTAGAAGAAACAATGCACGAGAATAATGGCGAGAAATGGTCATTTCGAGCGCCGCCTTTGAGACTAGTAACATAAAGTTTGCCTTGTAGATAAAGTTTAGGTACTACTTTTCTAATCTTACTTAAGTCCCCAAAGCACTTTGGAAAAAAACAATAAAAGTCACTACGGGGACCATTAGACGCCCCAGTAAGCTTTAAGAGAAAATATGCTTGTGCGGAAGTTTGCAATGTGAGGCACGTTTTATGGAAGGAAAAACTGGCGTTTAACCGAAATTAAATTGCGAAGTCACGAATGAATTGCACTTAGGTTCTTCAGAAGGACTGCACCACTAATGAACTGTTCGTCGATGTCGGCGGATCAAATCTCTTACTTCCGAATTTCCGAGGTATACGTGCTACTTCGAAATGAATGTGAACGTTGACTTTATGTAGTTTCTTCGCACTGGTGAATTTTCACCGAGTTCGTTTGCCTAACGAGTCTGCTGAGCTTTCAGTCGCCCATTAAAACGTTGCCACTGGATTATTCCTGAGCGTATATACTGGGATTAGTTGGTAAAAAGGAGGCTTCGGAAAAGCAGTGCTTCTGAGTTCAGTGAAGCCGCCAGAAAAAAACATTCTCCACAATTATTCAAAGCTTCCTTTCTCAACAACGCTGTGTGTTTTCTTTTTTACGGTTACTTTTACGCTACTATGATTTGAATACGTTCATTGCAGAGTAATAACATGTGGGCGTTTGTTCAGGACCCCTGAAAATGTTTACGCCATAATTCTGGCTGCGATTTGCGGTGGGTTTAAAGAGCTGAGAAATACGTATTGTTATAGTTATTTATAAAGGAATGATTAGCGCATATGCTGAAAGGCATGCCGCGTTATTGGCTGCGCATGAAAAAGAAAAGAAAATAATAGGGTGGGCTGAGTTGTTCCTATACTTTTCGAATTACAATTTACTTATAACTGCTAGAATTACTGTATAGATTACATAGAGAAAATTGACCTTTCTCTTTTCTGATCAGATTTGTAGCCGTTGATACACTTGGCCACTTTGGCCACCGTCGTGGCCTGACTTCAATCCACGTGCCCTCTGAAGAACGCGCACTTTTTCACATGCATTCAGGTGATAATAAGACGCTACCCTAATGATGTCGGACCTAGAAATTACTTAATCATGAACGTATCAGACAGTTAAAAAGCAAGAAACGCGTAAGAAGGGCAAAAGCAGTTGTGATGAGAAATCCAAGGTACATCTTGCAACAAGCATTCACAAGCCAACGTTAAACCATATGACTAATACGCATTTGATGCGCTGTCGGGGATGGCACTCTGCGCCCAAGCCCGTCTTCACGCCAGCGTGCACAGCATTCGGGAGCTGGACGCCCTAAATAATAATTGGCGTTCCAGTAATTCCCATCTTGGGCTGCCCACAAATTCACGTAATATACAAGTTGACATATGATGTAATGGATGAAGGTGATCTAATGGATGAAGTTTACAAAACTGCGATACCTTTTCTTGAAGCAGAGCTATGAATTTGTAAACTTCGTGTTTATATTTTTTCTTTTTGAACGTACGAATTGCTGGAAGTTCCCTTTAAGGAATTCAAACCTTAAATCTAAATTCCGCTTCCAACCGTCACTAGAATTTAACTTTCTCTCGCAAATTCAACAAATTACATTACAATTGGTCCAGGGTTTATTCCAGAAAAGCCTTTCTGCGTTTTACATGTATCTGAATAGGCATCATCGCAGTTGGGCGGTAGCTATAGCTTCCGGTTAAGCCAGATAGCTGGAATTTTAAGACGCATCCTGTACCTTATCCCCAACACGGTGAGGTTATTTATACAGAAAACGCTCTTTAGTTCTTATCTTAACCACTGTTATTTGATTTGAAGAACAACTAGAGAAACAAGTTCACCAAAATTAATTAGAATACAGAAGAAGATACTGAGACTGACAGACAACGCTAAAGTCGAGAACCTAGCAGCACCCAAATAAAAAATATAGGATAATCAGAGTGAACGACTGCTATCAATGCAGACTATTACGACAGCACCGTCTTACCTGCAATTTCTCAAACTTTCTCTTCATGGAGATGGCGATTCTTCGCTTTCAAAAAAGGTCCTCAGAAAAAAAAAACAGAAATGAGGATCGTTCCTTGTTTTTGCACTAATTATGGCTACAAAACATCATCATCCGTTTCTGGCATGTTAGGCCAACTTGGACTCGATCCGCTCCATGTGCGCTGTGAAATCGCCAGGCTGAAATTTTTTACTCATTGTTTCATAATCAAACTGGTTTAGCAAATGCCACATATATTACCCATGCTCCACACAGGTCATCAGGTATTTTTCATTCTAAAGTAGTCCAGTCACACTTTGCCCACACTAAAATCTTTCACAAATCATTTTTTTCCACTTACGATGCGAAGAATGGCACCATTTACCGGAATTTGTTGTTGAATGCACATCTTATGTTTCATTTGAAAAACTGCTAAAAAACATTCTTTTATAAACACTCTCCAGCTTGAGCAGCATTGCTGCCTGCCGTATTGTGTAAATAAAATAAAATAAATAAATAAATTAGCTCCTGTTTTTTGCCTAATCTATGTAGTAATTATTTAAGTGTAGCATACTTAGCGGCTCTCTCTTGTATAACTAGATAGTGCTTTACTTAAGTGTAGGAGATTTCAGCTGCTTTCTTTGTTGTATAAGCTATGTTCTTTAGTTTTCTGTTTATAGCTTGATCATTATTTAAAGCAATGTAGAACTTTAAAAAGTTGTGCTGTGATATTCGGCTGTCTTTCAGCTGTAATTATTTTTTTACAAATGGGGCGAAGTCGGCTTTTCTCTTCGTTTACTGTCATGCTGTGCTGTGACGAAGCAAATAAAGCAATCAGATACAAATTTTCATGAAAGACAGCGTAAGGAAACCGAATCCAGACAGTCTTGCTGATTTTCCACTTATAAATAATATGTTGTTTTCTTCTAGCCAAGAGCAAGAAATTTAAGGGACACTTCTGTGGTTAACCACGTTGTTTGATTTCGCGCACGATCTGCGGTCTTCTTCCTGTTTGGCCTGGTTCCAGTAACCACGAACGAATTTCACACAGCAATGCTCCTTTAGCCGTACCAGATCTCCGTCATAGAGGGGAAGTCCCTGCTCAGCAAGTCGATCAAGTGCTCGAAAAAGGGAGTATTAGAGCCTACCAGTACAAAAGCGGCTCCTGCCACCATAGACAGAAAAAAAAGGCGATTCAGGGATATCTTGTACAGATTCTCTCCGCCTAAATCTCTTCTGATAAATAGCGCTCTCTTTCACCTCTTACGCATGGACGACGTTTTTCGAGTGTCTTCGGCTCGACTGTGCACATCTTCTGACCTGACGCATGATCCGGATTTCGGTAAAAGCCGATTATTCTGTCAGACATACCGCCTGCATAACACCTGATGACAAGTTTCAGGTTAGCGACTTCGTTGCCGTGTGCATTGCTGCAGGCACATTTCACTGCTATAAGGACACCGTATTGTGTGGAATAAGATGAAAATCTGCCTATGTTGAGACGATGTTATATATTTACACGTGCGTGCTCGCAATGCGCAGGCTTAGCTTTGCACACAATGTGCACTACATTTTCTTTACTGTGGCCAGTGTGCAGATTTCTCGAGCAAGGCTTGCTGGCTGTGCTGGGACCACAGCAGCCAGAAACAGCTTGGCTGGTACGCACCGCTTGCTTCAGGCACAGGATGGCACACTTCTACTCTCACCGTGACGACGATGCTCAATGGCGGGTCGCTCCTGACTCGGTGTCCGTTACGCTCTCGCCTTCACCCGTAGAGCTTAGCCAGGCACTGAAGGATCTTGTGGAAGCACAGCAATGGGCGCACTTCACGATCATCTACGAGAGACCGGAAGGTAGGTGCGAGAATGAATGATAACTTTCTCCGATACCCATGACTGATTCACCATCCTGTTTTCAACTTCTGCCAGCCTTATGGTGCGGCAGTATCGAATTGCGTGGGTTGCACAAGAGGTCGCCGGTTTAATTTCTGGCAGCCGAGATTGCGCAGATATCTGTGAGGACTGTCGAAGGGCTAGTTAACTTTGACGTTGACGTCAAATGAAACCACGTATTAAAATTTATCCTAAGTCGTAGCTACGGCATCCCTCGGCTAAGCTTTCTCTTGGTACGTGCTGAAATATTTGTTTGCCATTTCTTTGAATATGGCAAGTATTTAGATTTTTTTCGGTACCATGGCAGCGCTGACTGTACTGCGGTAACACAAGTACTATGACTGCAAAAAAGCACAGCGAGGTTTTTTTCAACATCCGGTGTTGATGGCCTGCTAAATTTTGCAAGGAATGCCCACTGGCTCTAAAAAACTCAAAACATTTTTGTATTTGGTTCATTCTCTTCTCCATCTAACATAGGTGGAAGCAATTGAATATATATATATATATATATATATATATATTGTTCTGTTCATTTTACCTTTGTATTTGAATTTGTTGTGTAAAATATGAATTGATTTCTTCAATAGCATAACGCCCATCCCTACTAACCACCTTGACCATGCTGATAGTTTAATGCGTTACCTTACTCCCCAAAATATTACGTCAGGAAGCGTTATGCGCACGATGAAAATGGCCCTGCTCCTTGGATACAGAAAGGAAGGAAAGGTCAACAAAACATGGTTCGGACTTGCAACCCTCAACAAGAAGAAACATACGTTCTTGTACGCTTTCGGGTTTTTCTAATAGCATTCGATTATTGATTCTTGCAGTTTCGAATTGTCTTAGCCGATTAACACGGTAATCGCAGCTGAGGCCACATCCTTAAGTCCTGCGATAGCTGATCGGCTTCGAACTACCCGACTACGGAAGTATCCGATCAATCGGTTCATTTCCCAGCGCTGGTGCGACTTCGTGGGCTCCTCAACCTCCAATCTCCCGTTGGCGGCCAGCCCGTTCCGGTGTCGCTTCGGATGCTGACAGACAAGGAAGATCCAAGACCCTTGCTACGGGAAATTGCAAAGTCTGCCGACAGCAACGTTGTCCTGGACCTTGCTGCAGAGAGGCTTGCCGAGGTGCTCAAAGCGGTAAGGTTATTCACGCTTTGCAACGACCGCAACCCGATGAATTCTAAGTCAGCGTTTCACTATTCTCGTGAGAGAACCATCTGAACTCTTCCGAGCTTTGGCAGCTCGTGAGTAAAACTTGATGTGTTTTCTTTTCCGCAAGAACTCTTGGTAACTAATTTAATCAATGCGGGAATGGCAATGAGGCACCCTAGGAAGCTATCGATCAAGATTTCCTGCGTTATTTTTGTTACTTCGGCCTATTTGTGAGGAAGAAACATGAAGCCGCAATTGAATTCATATTCGTTGGGAACTTGCAGCCAAGGAAAATAACTTAATGATTCACCAGGACATAATGAATACGTTTGATGATTGACGTAGGTGTTATTAGATTCTGAAAGTCCTTATGCTCGGAGAATACAGAGAACACGGACTGCTAATGAGGCACGTGCGGAGGCAGGCACAGTTTGAGTTAATGGTTGTCATAGCACAAGTCGATGTCGAAATGAGGGGGCCGTAGCCATATGCTCCCCGTGGATCTAATTTAAAGTGATTTACTGCTCTCCTGAGTTGTTATTTAGTTCTTATTTTTTATGCATGTTGTGTTTTCCACTGCTGCAATGGCCCTGGCATGGCTGTAATGTACAATAAAATAAATAAATAAAGAAATTCATTCGCAATTGCCATGTTGTGCATTGTCATTATGCCGTAATAACAATCATCATTAGCTAACGTATATCCAAAGCTTGAGCAAGGTATCTCCTAGCAGCATTTGGCATTATTGGTACTGAAAAGCTAAAACAACATGATTAGATAGCAGGTAGCATGCAGACGTATTGCTTGAGTTATACGTCTGCATGTATCTATATGATACATGCAGACGTATTACAAACTCTAGCATTGATAATTGGGAGTATATCTGACTTGAATTCTTTTCAGGTGTGCTGTTGATTCCCAGCTGACATTTTCATCTGACGTGGGTGTTCAGCGCTAGCTGGAAAATATAGTATACAGGCTGTTTCAGCTATGTCGGTCCAAATACAAAAAAGGAATCCACGAATTAGTTACGAAAGTGCGGTGATCATATTGAGCAACTAAAGGTATTTTTTACTTTGAGTTGAACTAATGATTATTTCTAAATAATTAGGTAACTTTTTATCTGTATTATTATTTTGTAATTATTATTATATAATATTATTGTAATAAATAAAATAATATTCGTGTTATATTAAACGCTAATCTTAATGTGGAAGTTATAGAGTTTACTGAGAAATGTCCAAATAATTATTTTGTGGTAGCTGCTGTGCTTTCAAATTTTCCGGGTGGTAAAGAAAGCATGCCATATTTCAAACGGTACTACGTGAATACGCACTTACACGCAGTGACATTGTCGCCCTCAACCATTCCACGAGCGAATGATCGATGCTGCACGCTGGCCGAAGTCACAAACAGTCTTTGAGCAACGGAGATGGATCGAAAACAGTGATCTTGGTTTAGCCTTTGTCGAGTTATCTGGGCGGTTGAAGCGATGCGATATCCGATACCTAACGCAAGGTAATTTTTGCAGCTCTGCCAGCGTTTCTGCCGTTGGCAGGCAGCGTAAAGGGCGATGAGGTTTTTGTTTGGCGGTGGATGGCAATGCATCAGAGATGACGGGTGTAGCAATCGCCTATCGTTCTTGCTTGCGGCCTATTGTTGCCTCAGGTTGGCGTGCCGAGTCGATGTCTTGTTGGTCGAGTGCTTGACAGCCATGATGTCGCTGCGCGTAAGCGCGTAGTTACGCAGTTTTTTTTATATCGCATGCGTTATTGCAGCCCTGAAAAAGTAGAACGACCGCAGTTGTCAGCCGGGAAAATTATTTGGTTTTTCGCAATAGGCACTACAACCATAGATAAACATGTAGGTAACGAGCGGACACTCCCGTTAGGCCCTGCGGCCGAGCTACTGCACTTCCGCCAGCGCCCTGAGCAGCTTATCAGACCGCTAATTTTGTCTTCCGAGATTCTGGATGCGTGGTTTATCTCTGTTTGGTTTCGGCGAAATGCAAAAACGTCAGTGTGCTTGCGTTGTAGTGGACGCTAAAGAACGCAGGTGGTCAAAATTAATCCGGAGGCCCACTACTTCGGCGTGCCTCATAATCAGAACTGGTTTTGGCACGTAAAACCCCAGAAAGAAGAAGGTTTCAATAGCGATGCTCTCGATTCTGGTATACTTTTGGCTGTTAAAATGCTCAACTACGTCGTCTATAACGGGGCGCAAGAGCTTTAATATTTCATTTTTAAGCATGCCGTACGTAATGACGTAAGAAGCTCGTGGATCGCAACCTTTCTACTGCAAGAACCGCCAAGCTTCTCAAAGGACTTAAGCAAGGCTGAATTAGTTCATGCAGATTTAAAAAATAACGCCATCATAGCTGTCTTGATTAATTTTTTGTGCCATTCTTGAGCCGCTTTACTCAGTTGCACACAGTAGGAAGCAGTTGTACAGAGGTCAACACTCATGTCTAGAACGACGGAACGTCGAGCTCGAGGCTGCACGAGCGACATATGCAGTTTGAAGTAGGCCACATATGAGCATGCGTGGCGCCAATCATGCGCCGGCCTTGCATTTTTATCCTTGTTTATCGCCGCGGCTGCAACAACTGCTTTGGCCGTCAAAAGCGCTGTCAATTAACGGTGTAGTGCAAAATCAAAAACAAACAAGCAAACAAACAAACAAAAAACGCAGTGAATCGTTCTCGGCGCCCGGTGCAAGCTATGCTTCAAGCTTATGCTTATTGACAATGTTATGATTGACAATGTTCGCTCACGAAACGCACAAGGAAATGCCTCCGCTTACCACTCATGTATGTTGTGCTTACATTTGACAGCGTTCTTGAGCTATATCTACATGTGTTGATTTCAATAAATCTCATAAGTTCAGGATATCTAGGCAGAATTTCTCTCTATGTGCGATCTAAACCTACAATTATTCGCAAATAACGTTGGCGGGTAGACGACCAATAAACGATGAAAGTAGGCTTGTAAAATTCACTCCTAGCAGACGACAATAGACGCAATGCGTTATGCAAAATCCACGTCGCGATGCGCGAGATATATGTGCGACGCAATGGCGGTATGACGATACCGTGAACTGAGAATAAGTCTGCAGTAGAAGGACGCTGAGCCGAGCGATTCCGCGCGTTTTTCTTTTTTGGCGGCGCTACACCATTGACAGCGCTTCTGCCGGCCAAAGCAGTTGTTGCAGCCGCGGCGATAAACAAGGAGAGAAAATGCGAGCCAGGCGCGTCATTGGCACCGCGCATGCTCAGATGTGGCCTATTTTAAACTGTAGATGTAGCTCGTGCAGTCCCGAGCACGACACCCAGTTGTTCTAGACATGAGTGTTGACCTCTGTACCAAAGAAAAAATGTCATTTCTTCTTGTTTACATTGGAAATTGCGGATAAATAATACTGAATACCAAACTTAATAAAGACAAACACACATACTAAAAACAGAGATAACAAGAATGTTTTAGCCATGACAAGCAACGCGTCAAGTTAAACTGGCTCTCGCAAACCGGCCCATGGCCATATCAGGCATATACAGTCAGGTAAACCGCCTTCACAAAACTTTCGAGCCACACCAAATAAAATGTTTATGTGATGATATGGTGAGCCACAGAAAAGAAATTGTGTGCTTTAAACCGAACGTGTTGCCAGTGACTTGTGGAAAATTACGCGTTGGAAGTAATGCAGTGCTCTTCTGCAAAAGATGGGTGCCAAAACAAATGGGTGGCTGCACAGTAAACAGACGCCTCGGCACATATTCTATGCTACCCGTGCATAATACGCTCACCCAGCATAACAAACGTGTTACTAACAATCTTCTTAACGCAAGAAATAGCAAATTTATTTCCGCATACAAAAGGAAACACTTTACCGCAAAAGCGAGGCGAGGCGTTGAAAGGCGCGGTGTGGTGGGGCTAACCAGCGGCACATGACCGGCGCAGCATCAACGTTTATATGGAAACGGGACGCGTGGACGTAACCCAGTGGATGTATGATAAGCGGTCTACCTTTGAGGTGAAGTGGAAGCGGACATCGCTACGCCGTCTGGAGGGAGGTCAGATCCTTACTTGCTCGGCCGTGAAACGGCTCTAGTGTCCGCTCTTCACGAATGTTTCTCTATGCTACAACTTCTGCATTGTAGATTTGGCGTCTGAATGAATGCTTTAAATGTTGATTAAGTAAGTATTGTTATTAGTACCCTAAGCTCATAGCAAGAAGTACTTTGAGTTGCTCAAAAATACAGCAAACAATACTAAGTTGGTTGTACGCATTCTCGTAACACCTCGGTCTTTTATTGTTTGGCCCGACTTCCCTGAAACACCGTGTTTCTCTGAATTTCTGCTTAACGAATGCATGAACGCATTCATTTCATTGGTGTAGGGAGGACCTGAATGTCGCTGGTCAGGGAGGAGGGAGATACGGCGAAGAAGAAGGCACCCACTAAATCACGCTTGCCAGGCCACTAGCGGCGCCGAACTGGGCTAATGTCACTAGGCAATTGGGGTGTCCGAGAATGTCCCTTTGCGAATCTCCAATATCACGACATAGAAAATTCTTGTCTGGGTGAGGATCGAAAGTGGGCCAGGGTAAAATGGTATGTTGTATGCTGGCTTCGCATGCACAGTGGCAGAAGGTGCATATACTAGAGCAGAGTTGTTACAGCGGTTTCTGGTCATTTGCGAATTATGTCAAGTGTGGGGCTGTGACCCTGTCTCGTCGTAGTAGCTACAGTTGTGAGTGGCGCAGAGGTCTTGGAAAGGTACAGCTTAGTAAACCACGAGCGATGTCTTCGCCTGCGGTGTCCCGGGGTTTTATGTGGCCGTGTTGCGTGTGCCACAGCAGGGTGTCTTGGACCTGTGTGGGGCGGTGCAGTCGATTATCCAATAATGTTTGAACGTGTTAGATGTTGTCACTGAGTGGCGGCAGGAGTGTTAGGTCTTGCAGTTTGCGTATATTGGAGAGCGTTGGGAGACCCGTGATAGTCATATGATGAGCAGGTAGAGTTCTTAGTGTTTTTCGGTGACTTTCTGTAGCGAAGCTGTACGTGACTAGCCGATACATCCGTCCGTCCGTATGTCGCCTGTACGCCGAAAACTCCTTATAGCGAAACCTCATTGCATGCGTGAAAATAAAAGAGAAAGAGAGGCGCGCGATTGGCTGTGCTAGTAGCAACATCGTTGCTCTCCATCGCAGCCGTCGCAGCAGCTTCTCTCCGTCTCGAAATGGATAGGCCATGGGTCATACGTACGTCAGGAGCAGGCGGCTTTCGATCAGCAACGCCGCGAGCAGAACCGGGAACGAGCTCGTCTACGCCGTGCCGATGTTGCAACCCGGACACAAGAACAGGCTCGTGCAGCCGAGCGCAAGCAGAAACTGCGTACCGAGGATCCGGGAGCCTTCCAAGCAGCGCTACAACGCAAAGCGGAATGCAAGCGGCAATGGCGCCCGGGCACCGCCGACCAAGACGCCGAACACAGTGGCCACGTCGAACGAAAGCGACGATGGCGGGCGGATGCCTCCAACCAAGAAGCAATAAGTCAGAAAGACTTGATTGAACAGTTAGAAATAACCCAGTAAGAAAAACGTTGCAGCTTCGCTGGTTAATCATCTGTACGGAGTGTTTGGGTGGGTGATATTTCCAGTAGATGGTTTTACCAATGGTGATAGATGTGATAAATGTGGAGCAGGCTGTCTGCCGGGCGGCGCCGTAATTGTTGGATAGGCGTTTTAGAAAGTGCCGGAGTTTGATTAATTGATTTTTAGGCTCGGTGGGAGGGGGGGGGGGGTCCAAAATGGTCCCGTATCGCAACTGTGGACGGGAATCCCAAGATATTGACCGTGCCTTTTTGTAGCCCTGAGTTCATGTTGTCCCAGCGTTAAAGTTATTGCATGCTGGGGCAGGAGGCCGCTGCGTCTGCCATTGCCACATAGAAGTTGCGTTTTCTTCAGCGTTAAGGCGAATCCCACTTTAAAAAGGTAGTCTTAGAGGGCATTAAGAGCAGGTTGAGATTCAGGAACCACGTACTCAATATTTCCACCACAGTCTTGTGGGTGGTTCTGTTCAAATTGTAATGTTGTCCGCATTTATATAGCATACCCGGCACCAGTGTTAGTTTAATGTTCTCTGGCCACTGTGAGCATGGCCACATTAAAAAACAGGGGTGCCGAAATTGAACCCGAAGGTTACGCTTCGATCTAAACAGTAAGTGACTGAGACATTGCTGTTGCTACGAAGTCAAATGGGTATGGCTTTCAGTAATCTTGTTGTCCAGTCGAGTGTTCGTTAGGTGGGATGTATGCTTGCTAGATTAGGGAAAATGTGATCCTGCTTGACACTGTCAAATGTTTTCCTCGTGTGGACTCCTCGGATGTAGTCCGGCGGTCCACTTCATGAGTTCACTTAAAACAATCCGAACCAATCAGATGTTATGGTTGGTTCCCATGTTTTGTTTGAATTCGGCCTTGGACGGGTGTAGTCCTTGTTTGCGATATTCAAAGTAGTGGGTTATACCGGTGTGCATAATACTTTCACTGAGTTTCCATGTGGCTAGTGTGAGTGACATGGGGTGGAGATTGGTAATAATTTAATAGCGTTAGCATTCTTAGGGTACTTCAAGCGCTTTCCTGGGTCTAAACATGTGTATATGTATATATGAGCGTTTTTATTTACCACTTTCCCACTAACCTGGTCACTGTGTAATCGAGTAGTTAGAGCGCCGGACTGCTGTGTTGAAGAAATAGGGTTCTAAACCAACCATAGCACCAACTTGAGTCATTGAGTATGTGGCAATGTGTACATATTACATTGCGCACAATGTGACAATGCGGACATATATATCTGGGTAATTCACGCACGTTTCGGGGCTATGTTTGTATCTATGTTTCTAGCCCTAATCCCGCCTGCTTAGGTCACTGGGTAATCTGTGGTTGAATGGGTAGCGTATCGAGTTGTTTGCTGAAGCAATAGAGTTAGAAGCCAACCATCTGACGCGCTCGGGTGACTGACCATGTCACAATGTGACCATAGCTGCCATTCTTCGGCAAACCGCTTTCCCGCGGAAATGGGTTACTTTAGATGCAGCACTGATGTACCGCTCTTCAACGAAACTATATGCCGCCGACTTGGAGCGCTGGGTATTTGCCAATTGGTCTGCTCTGGTCGTCAATCAACCTCTTTGATGCTTGCTTGTGCGACTGGGTGTGTACCAGTAGGTGCGTGGCGCTCCACAATAGGAAAAAAAAAGATATCCTTTAAGTTTATCCGGTGGTGGGCCGAATCGTACCCACGTCACATGGTTTACTCAGGAACAACAACCCGACGCTTTAGCAAGCGGCGCCACAAATGCAGCGGGTACACGCGTGTGCGCCACTTTTCAATGGACGTCTTTTACGCCAACAATATAGCGAACTGTGTCATGAATGCACTGTGTGTGGGCCGCTCTGCAATGAACACCTCATCAACTCCGGTCACTGTACATGTGACAATAGGTCTGCGGGAAACGAGGGAAGAATTCTCCGCGTTCGCACTTACCGATCCACCAAACTTCTCGTCTTCTTGATTTAATGCTATACGCATTACCGTCAACAATCATCGTGAAACAGGTTGGGCTGTTTTTTTTTTTTTTTTTTTTTTTTTTTTTTTTTTTTTTTTTTACAGCGGAGCTGTATATGGCTAGGGTACCATAAAATTTTCATGTCCGCACTTAAAGCTATCATCATCAAGTGCTCGTACCCCCGCAAGCAAACAAAAAATGAAGTGGCTCATAGCCCCGTCAGGTAAAGGCTACAAGCACTCAGCAAAGTGCAGTGAACACTGCATAAATTCTTTGGAATCACAGATACAACATGCGTTCTGGGTGATTTCCATGTGGATGTGTCGGGACGAAGAGGGAGTGGTTTACGCGTTTCATGTTGGAGGCATTTCGCTTGCGATGCCACACAGATCCGGCCCAACCGACCACCCATGCATACGTGCATCGATTGGACATAATCAAAGAATGTGTCTGCAGTTTCGAGTATGGCGATCGATGTACATCATTACGACCGCAAAGTCATTGTGACCGTCGTTACAAAGTGACAATGAGGGACACAAGTTTTCTTACCACGATGTTTACAGTAACGCTCTGCTGGTAGTCCACCTTCGCAGGGTGGAATGGCCTTGCATATTTGCTAGAAACTTTTCCCGGATTCGGTATTGGATTGATTATTGACAGGCTCGTGTGTTCCGGAACGATTTCCTGGGACTACGGCTGGTTTTTGACTTCTAGAAGAGCTAGTTCAGTTTCTTCAGACAACTTTGGTAACATATTTCCGGTGACACCACCATGACCCGGAGGGGAATTGCTTCTGTCCATTTTAATCGTGGCATAAAGTTATTCCATCGTAAACGAGACGTCCAGGTCAGTGATTCGGGAATTGAGCTTCGAGATTTCGAGGGCAGCGGGTGTGGTAGTGCTGGCTTGAGGTAAGATTGGTTTTAGAGGCAGGCGATGCTTGGTTTAGTGGCAGCTTGATATACCCAACGTGATGTTGTATTATGCGCTGTTGAATGTTGTAATCTCCGCATGTCAGGAGCTAAAGGTTATTTTCTTTTTCTTCTTAAAATGTGATCCGTCTACTTTCAGGCGCAAAAAATAGGAATCATAACGGAATATCACAGCTACGTTGTCACAACGCTGGTGAGTGATGAGTGGTTTTAGTGTTTGCATGACATCCATTTATGCCATCCAGATTTTTCAGCCAGGTTTCTTAGGAATGTGTATAATGTATATGTCAGAACTTGTCATTTATTCATTCGTTTGTGGAATGGTGGCAGTGGCGTTACAGAGTATAGCATAGGCTCCGAAGTTGATAGCTTTAGTTCGTGTTCCAAATCCTTTTGTCGGCTATAAACCTCAAAGAATAATTTTTCCTCTTTGGTTCTAAAAAGCACCACGAGTAGCACAGTGTGAACAGCGCGTCGCATGCTATAAAGCGCGCTTCTAATTATTTTTGTCTACTGCCATAAATATGTCTTCTAAGATTTGCAGTTAATAAGTAAGTCAAGTAGAAGATAACTTTATATGGAGGACAGAAATCAAAACGATACCACACGCGTACTAGCAAGCAACAAAAGTTACAATGGGAAACCAGTGTTTTGAGCCTAAGTGTTTTGTACTTTTTAATGATACTCTTGCGGGCCAGTATATCTGCAATTGGGATAACACAGGTATATGGTTGTGCTTCACAACGGGTGGAAGTTTTGATTACATCTTTATTCAAAGCAGGATATGCACACTCTGGACCTCACGCCCTTCCAAAACTCGGGGACCAACCTCACTGGCTTCGAACTGCTGAACAGGGAGCTCTGGGAGCAAGACATTGGTGCCGTCCGCCAGGCATACGCTAAAAAAGGCGTTTATCCAATATTCCTCGGCCAGAGGCCTTCCAGAAACTCCGTGCGGGTGAGCCACTGACTGCTGCCGCGAACATGTTATTGCGTAAATGGCGAGAAATTTGCCAAGTTTCATTATCGCCATACAAATGCAGGCTTTCCACTGCGTGTTTACGATATCCACTACGTATGCCGTTATTGGGAAAGTACCGAATTTACTTGCATAATGAACGCACTTCTTTTCCCGAATAACATGCGCAAAGTTGGGGGGTGTGCTTATTATGCGGGTTAAAATTTTGAGCGATCTTCTTCTGCAGCCACCTCTAAAAAAAGTCGCAGTTTCACCGAAAGGCGAATCATCCGTTGCGATAGCGAACGCCTAGACTGCTATACGAAGTAAGGGTAGTAGTTTTATCGGCCGTATAAACTTGCAAAGTTATTTAACCAGCATTGTGCCAGCGCGCACAGGCAAACATGAACCAATCACACTCGATGACCGCGGACACTCACTGTCGAAACGCTGGTGTGAGGAAGTGTGGCAGGGACAGCGAGCGAAATGACCATCGTGCCGTGCATCGCTTCAACGCAAATTGAGCGGCGATAGCAGAGCACACACAAATATATAAGCCGCCGTCGCACCTAACTCAGCCCCCGATGTAGATCGCTTTAAAGATAGGGCGCGCGCGGCCGCGCAATGGGCAGTTGCTGCGCAGCCTCCCTCCCTTCCTCCCCTCCCACCGGCGCCATGCGCGTGACGAAATACGGCGCGTTACCTCCCCGCTTTCCTCCCTCGAACGCGGGAGACAGAGCTGCAGTCGTCGGCACCGACGGCAAAAATGCGCCTGGAGTGTCCATATGATTGCTATCGCAATAAAACCAGGAGATAAACGGTACGATCCGGCGTCCGATACAATCGTATTCACCGCACGCCATATCGGACGCCGAATCGCCTCTCCTACCTCACGGCAGCAAGTTCAGGGTGCGTTTATTACGCGGGAGAAAAACAAATCCACATCGTGGCGACTAAAGTCGAGGGTGCGTTCATTCCGCCGCTAAGTACGGTATATCCACCAGAACTTATTGTTAGCTGAGTTCGTGCCAGAATTATAGGCAAGAAGCAGTAATTTCACACAGGAAGATTAGGCTCGGGAGCTCCCATTTAAATACATGCGAATGGAGAAATCGCTTTTTTTAGTAACAACATCACTTTTTATGAGATCATTTGCATTTAAAAGAAAACCGTCGCAACCTAGTGGCCGTGAGAAGCACATTTTTTATTAACCAGCCAATGTTTTAGGAAAAATTCTTGAACAGCCCAAAACATCGGTAACTTCACTATAAAGTAAAAAAATTGAACTTAGTAATTAAAAAAGATAACGATTCTGTAAACTAGATCTGATAGTGCTGCTAAAGCAGAGAAAAATGGTGCACTTTACAGGGCTCTGAAATCTGCCACTAATTTGTGAGTACTGCTTTAGCGAAACCCCGTAAACATTGTAACAATCTTATGTTATGTTCCACTTTCATATATGTATACTTCAATTTGAATTCACTGCTTCACAAAGTGGTTATAAGTGTTGACAAATAAAAAAATACAAAAGAACATCGCATAATTAATGACTGTACTGGAGCCCCCTGTCGAGGTTACTTGATGAAATATACTACAGAAAAATAAAACAAGTTCATGTTTTTCACATATTGTGGATATCGGAGTAGAAGAAATATCGGAGACAGCCAGTTGAGCGGATAAAAAAAAAGAAATGAAAAAAAGGAATGAAAAGAAACAAAAAAAAGCCCCAACCAAAGTATGCAACATATACAAATGAAAGTCAAACGTGAGCCACACGCACATAAACATGACGAGAACAACGCACATAGACAGCATATGCACATTCGCGCATATATGCACTTTCCGGTACAAAGGTAACTGAAATGCTCGAAAAGAAAACTAGCAGCAATATGCGTGAAAAATCAGATAGGTTGCAAACATAGATGAAAGTATCAAAGCACTATGATACACAGTCAGCAAGAAACAAATAAAAAAGAACAAACAACAATTAGCAAATTGTTTGAGAACATTTTAAGATCATAGTCTTACACGCTGTTATAACTAAAGGCAAGCAGTCCCACAATGAAATGCAAGAAAAACTCTTGCGCATGTAGCATAATTAGCGCGCACTTTGAGCAAGGTAAGTGTTCTTGTTATATGCGAATCTCGTAATTAATGTTAGCTTTCAGTAAAAATGGTTTTCAAATTAGGTCGAATGGGAGTTCATTGTATATGAGCTTCTAAAAGAAGATGCCTGAATTACAGTGAACTATCTCAGATACGGTATCCATGTCATTGGTTCTCAGCAGTTCTCTTGCATTGTGTTGTAAGAGCTGGAAGATAGTACCCACATGGCTTGATTTTGAATGACTTGCAGCGAGCTGATAGGAGTAGTATATGTGTCTCTGCAAGACGCCACACCATAGTTCATATGTGAATAAAGAAATGCGCAATAAAGTGACAACAAGTGCGTTATGGCTTAAATGGGAACATGCTGTAATGAGGACTCGTATGCCGTAGTAGAGTTTCCTTGTTATGCGTGCAATATGATGACGGATCCTAAGAGGGCTGTCTAATTTGAATTCGAGGTATGTGGTATATTGACTTGCGGTAATCAGGTGCTCAGCAATTGATACCGGACTGGCCACAGTGAAAACAACGAGTTATGATTTGAGATGATCTATGGGTTGTTTGATTTTAATGCATCATTATTGAACGTTCCCAAGAAGAGAGTTCAGTTCGTATACTACTATTGAAATGACATCCACTTCATCTCACTCGGAGATCAGCCTCACTGCCCTCAAACTTCTATAGGTTGCAAGCTGTAAATTGATATAACCTATTTTTCCACTTAATTTGGATATTTTACCAGATTAAGTTTACAAAACTGCGGTATGGGTTGTCGGTGCCAAGTTACGGGTTTGTTAACGTCGAGTTCTTGAAACTTGTCTATTTTCGGCAATATTGGTAAAACTGTGGATGCCGTGAATTACACTGATGGTTTCTAGAGTTATTGAATTGTTTTTTTTTCGTTTGAATACAACAAATTTCAGTGATATCGGTGACGCAGTTATTTCAGAAATGCATTTCTGTGCTTTATATGTATTTGCGTAGGTAAATTGGAGTTCGGCTCGAGCTAAGGCTTCCGCTAAAGTCCTTTGCTGTATTCTTAGAATTCTTGCTTTTCTAGCCACCTGCTGCAATACTTTTAATTTTGTGGAATAGTTAGGAGTATCATCATTTGTTACAGGGCAGAAACCACTACAAATGATTTTTGCGGAAATACGCAAGGTTTAGGAAGTTTCACGAAAGGGAAAGCGTAGGGTGGGTGGCAGTTTTACCTTCTGTGGAACTTCTTCGACAAAACGGAATTCCGGAGAATTGATTTCCCGCTTTCGCTTTGCCTGCGCTTGGTGCTCCAGATTAATTCTCCCTCACCCCGTGATCTGAGAGTCCCCTGATTAGCTCAGATTGCAGAGTGAACGCTCCAGAGTGGCGTCGGTTCCGGGTGCGAGCCCTGCACCAAGACGACTTTCCTTTCAACGGCGAAGCTCGCTTTCTGAGAAACCAACAAGGGATTTATTTTGGGGCTTTACACTATTTTGTGGTGGGCGCCAATTTTTCTGCTTCAATTGGTGAAGCAGCGGAACGCCTTTCATTGCTAAAATGTGACATCGGTGAATCACTGTGTATATGTTTTTCGCTGTGCGTTCTACGTGCAGTTCCTCATTATTGCGCTTCTTGTCGTCTCATTGGAAATTCTTCTTGTTACCCAGACAGAAGTTGCACTCGTTCAAGACGCACTGAATATCCTGGTAAGAGGAGTGGGGAGCTTGGCGAAAACAGGAAAGCTAGGCCGACCACCTGCCGTACGCTGTCGAGGCAACCATTCCTACGAGGTGTGGGAGCAGTCTCGGCGGCTTGTGGACGCTGTGAAGAAGGTACTATGACTGTGGTGTGTTTGCTGCTCAAGCATACCTTATCAGTGCACAACACCAAAGGCTGGAATCTTTGTTCGCAACGCGCTACTTTAAGCACAAAGTAAAACTGTTGCTCCAGAAGGACACTTCGCAATCTTCAACTGCTCAGAGCTAATCAGGATTTATGGCGGGAAAATAGCGCATCATTCCAAGGACAAAGAAAGAAGAGCCAGACATGCGCACTGACTCGTTGTTAAAATTTGGATTTGAAGTGAAGCGTCAGTAAGCCGGCGAAGGTATTCCACGAGGATGCTCTCTAGAATGACGTGCTGTACCCGAAGCTTCTGGCCACAAAGGAAAGCTTGGATTCATCAAAATTTAGTAGAAGCCGTTCTGAGCCTAATGCAGCGTATTAATATCGCAGGCCATTTGTACATGTTCAGAAGCACGCAATGGGTGTCATTTTTTGTCTACTTTGTATCGGACGCTTTATAGCCCGTCGTAAGTTTTCGCCCTGTTTAAACACTGATAAGCTAACACGCGCTAATAACCTCATTCCGATTTCAAAGTTTTAGGGGCTCGGTTTATGCGAGGCGCCCAATAAATTGTTCAGTATGATTATCCTATGGTCCTTTTCTTCTCGCGTGAATTAAAGATATGATTAAAACTGTCGGGTACCTGATGCACTTTGCACACATCGTTTACTTGCTGCGGTTTCGACTTTCCTTAACTAAAAATAATTGAACTGATGTTGCAATGCCGCGTTTGCTTATAAATAGAATGAAAAGTACTTCCTACGCATTTTCAACGTGAAGGTTATAGGTTTTTGCTTGTTACAAACTAGCAACACATGTTTCCATGCCGTAAATCATGTTGCATAGTTACCGTTTTGTCTGTATTAATTCTGCCTTATAGATCTGCGTTAAAACAGAAAAAAAGAAACATCATCACAGATCTGAATGTTTGAGCTTTTACGTAATTTAGCAAGGCGGCAGCACGGGATTCTGGGAATGCACAGCGTCGTCGTGAAAATCTTACTCAGAGTTTGTTTATTCAAATATGTTGTCAGAGAAATGAAACTGCCAGTTTAACTGAATTCAGTATGTGTACTTATATGTAGTGTATGCCATAAGGCTCGCAGCTTGCAATTTTTATGCCGCAAAGAAATATAGCCGTGTCGAGCGTTTTGGGGGTAAAAATGAAGGGTAGCATATATGTTATGCACGGGAAAAATTTAAACCTAAGATAAAAGAAAGACCGCTAAGATACGGTTGACACCGCTGCGGCTCCCGGATATTTCAAAAACATGACTAGCAAACATTTTACTCTTTCTTATTGTAGCCTTGGAATATAAATGAAATAAATGTTTTTGTTTTTCATTTATAGAAATAACTTGGTTGCAACTCAACATATCGCAAAATTGAAGAAGCAACATAGCCAGAGCGTGTTTAGGGGGACGTATGAAGAGAAACGCACTTGAAGAGGCTCATTCTGTTCTGCCCGGAGAATGCTTACTTCACTTTTGAAGGCACCTTCTATAGGCACGGGACACACATGGGTGCATCTATTTAGGTAACTGCTTCAAATCTAACAAAATGGCTTGAACGTCGAGCATTCGTCTTTTTCAACTCGCCACCCAAAGTCTTCCAACGCTACGTAGAGGATTAGTGCTGCGTAATTCAGCGAGAGAAAATTACCTAATTCCTGTTCGATTTAAATAGTTTTGAAGCGTCTCTCCAATTCACAGTCCAGGAAGAAAAAGACGACGAGCTAGTCTTCCTGGACGTCCTCATGAAAGTGACCAGCAGTCTGGCATTTTCCGGCCACAGAAAGAGCACACACACAGGCAGGTATTTTAAATGAAGCGACCACAGAGATCTGTGGTCGCTTCCCTTGTCTGCAGAATCAACCGCATCTGCACTACCTCACAAAGCAGGGCTGCTGACCTACAGGAAGTGAACAAAAATGTTTCGGCATGTGGATACCCGAGGTCGTTTATAAACTCGGTCGAACGCCATCTGTTTCAGTCCCTCCCCCACCCCCCCCCCCCCTTCCAAGACCTAACTGCGTGCTCCCAATGAAACGCGCCGCCAGTCCATATACGCATACCCGGTGTGAGCGAGACTTTGGCCCGCGTTCTAGGCGGTTAGGACGTCCAGGTAGCTCACGTGACATCATAAATTTGCGCCATCGGCTGGTCAACGCGGAAGACGGTCAACGCGGAAGCTTCCAAAGAAACAGTTTACAGGCATCGTCTACCTGATTCCATGTGCAAACTTTGCCTGCGTATATAACGGCGAGACAGGCAATATTGAACAATGGTTGAAGCAAACGTATCAACCATGCAAACATGAAAAACACTGCATCAAACGCCTTGGAAGAACATGCAGGAGTCTTGTACCACAGAATTGATTGGAATAACGCCAGGATATTAGAAAATAAAATAAATTTGATTTCAAGACACCACTTGGAACCCCTATCCATCCAAACGCCATCGGCTGGTAAACGTGAAAGACTAGCTTCCGAAGAAACATTTTACAGGCATCGTCTACTGGATTCCATGTGAAGACTGCATCTATATCGCGAGACAGGCAATTTTGAACAGCGGCTGAAGCTGCATATCAACGATGTAAACAAGAAAAACGCATCAAACACCTGGGCACAACATGCAGGTGACTTGGGCCGCAAAATTGATTGGAATAACGCCAAGACATTAGAAAAGAAAAAAAAAACTGACTACAGGACACCACTTGAAAACCCTTCTCATCCAAACGACAAATAGCACCCTCAACTGAAATGACGGAACCCTACACCCATCTACACGCGCTGCTTACGTCATGTTTTAAAGCCTTAATTATAAACTTCTATCGCACGTCCTTGATTGCATTGGGAATTAGGCTGCCGTAAGGGGAGCCGAAGCATATGTTCGTATTCTTTTACTGGTCGGGATCCTTCTTTTTACCTTTCATCCGAAATGTACTGTTTGCGAGACAGGTACCGCGAACTTGTAATATAGAGGATTTTTAGATATAGAGGACCGCGCCCACGTGGTAATATGATGAGGGAGACGCGCTGAGGCGGTGTTTGAATGTCTATGTGAAAAAAATGGAACGCTGAAAACAATCATACGCCGCGGCACAAGGGTGTTTTGAAAAGTTGATTAAAAATCTTTATGATAACGTTTTTTTTTTTCTATGTGAACTTATCGTATACCGGTAAAGTCCACAGTGTGTGTGTTTTGAAGAAAGGTCGGGATGGCTGAATTAAACTTAGGCAACGTTATACGGCTTCTGCAAATTACTAAGCAAGTGATCAATAGACAGAAGAAACCACGTTGGCGTGCAGCCTATCGTGAACATTAACTAAACATCTACATTCACAGCAATACTTTGAGCGGCAAGCTCTATAGTCTTGTATCGGCGCTTCTTTTGTTATCGCGATGCCATATTCCTCGCGACCGCCGAAAGATAAAGGGAGAGAGACAGTGATAAGGGGAAGGGCAGGAATGCTAAACAGGATAAACCCGGTTTGGTGTCCAGCACTGGGGAAGAAGAAAAGGCCTTACAGCTTCCATAGTGTACTTAGAAGCACTGGCGCTACTGCGCTGCTGTATCCTTGGATTGTAAAAAAAAATAGATTTGAAAAAGCAAGAAAACCACTGAAAATTTCCATTGTTACTACATAGCATTTCTTTCAACGAAAAAAATAGCTATTCTTTGTCTCGTAAGGAAACGGCGCCCGAGCACACAGACCAGGAAAAAAGAGCACGGTACTCGGCTGGACTCTTAGCTCACATTTTAATTTAAAAACGAGGATTCAGTACGCGCATCGAATATCACGCGGTAATACTGAGGCACCTGCCCTTCGCAAGTGCTCTTTTTTTCTTGATCTGTGTGTTTTCGCGCTTGTTCTGAGCGATGCAACCACACTAAGTCGGTTAACTTACAGTTCTTTTAAGAGATTCCATAATTTTAACAACCGTTTCCGTTTGTTTAATCTGAAAGACAAAATTTTGTGTATACTTACAAATAATTTGTTGTCATAGCCTACAGTGGGGAATTGGTTATCAACACTGTGTGCGAAGTTATATTTACTCGTATCTTTACAATCTTAGATCGAAATTTGTGGGCAGCTTTACGAGCCACGTAAGTAACCGCTGATAGACATCATATGCAAGAGGAAAGTGACCTTAATTTTTTTAAAGAGGAGCAGGCTTCACTCCGCATGACTTCGGCCACTCCGAGCATGGCTAGTGGGTGCTGATGCGTAAGAAGTTGTACAAAAAAAATAAGAGTGACACAATTCTTCTTGTGTCTCTCTTCAGAGCAACGGCCTGCGGGTGTAACCTCTTTTTCTCTTAAATTACACATTGGCACACAGCCTCTTAAAACATGGATGAAAGAAAGGGGTTCGTTCGTACCTTGAAGGGACCATTGTTTTCTCTGCAGGAAGCCGTAGACTATTGACCATGTTTTTTTTTTATTGATGAAATGGCATTTTTTTTTAGCACGTCCTTCAAGAGACTTTAAAAAATGGCTTACCTTTGGACACCCATGGAACCAGGTTTGTGCAAGTTCAAAACGAGGAGTGGCTACCGTTTAATCTATGCTAAGCCCGGTCCACATGGAGCGAGCTTCCACGGCGAACTTCGTGCGGCCCGCACCAGCGCGGCAGAACGCCAACGTGCCGCCGCCGTGCTGCACCCACATGCGGTGAAAAACAGGCAGCCGCCGCCGCCACGATTTCATTGTTGCTAAAAAGAGTGTGATTCCATTCCCAGTAAAAATCAGTGGAAAAATAGTTTTGTATTTGCAACTGAACCATTATTCTGCAACTGAACCATATTGGTGGTGCCTGGACGGCTGCGATCAGTCGATCATTGTACGCGATGCGCGCAGCTTTTGTCGCCATGTTCGCTTCAGGCTGTTTGATTGGCTAGCAGAGTCAAATGCGGCGGCAGGAAGTCAGACGCGAAATGCGCCCTGGTTGGTCCGCGCTGACAGCCTTCATTCGCCGCTTCCGGTGAGCGGTTGACCGAATGCAAACATATCTAGCCCGCCTTGACCGACGGCGAACAGCCGCCGGCCGCCGTGCGAACAGCCGCCGCCCGTCGGGTGGACGCCGCGCGCGGCCGTTCCCCAGTTTTTTTTTTTGTAGCGTTAGCTACACTGGCCTAACCAAGGCCGTTTCGCGCGGCACATCAAGAGCCGTGCTGCGCATGCGCAAGTATCAGTGATGTCACACGGCTTGCGCACCGGAGCCACCGGAGCCGGCACCTCTCGCGCACTCCGCCGCCGCCGCGCGGGACTCACCGCCGCCGGTCTGCGCATTCCAGAGGAGTGACGTCGTAGCCGTGGTAGACGCACTGGCGCCGGCGCGCGCTCGCTGTGCAGTCGCCGTCTGACACTGCGCTGGAGCCGCTGCGCTTCTGACTGGCGTTTGCCAGTGTGGTATAGCCATGGAGAAGGAGAGCGCAAATGCTGCTCAACAGCGCAGAAGAACGGAGAAGCTTGACTCATCGGATCCCGAAGTAGTTACCTGGCAATTAGCGGTTGAGCGTAGGAGGAATGAACAGAAGAAGGCTAAACGTGCTGCGGAGACACTGGAGCAAAGGGACGAACGTCTAGCAAAGCGGCGTCGCCAGGAGGCTGAGCGAGGTGCCCGACCACCCCTGCAGCAACAACAAAACGCCGTCGATGACGTCAAGGCTCGCCGATCGACTGAATATACTGTGAAACTCAGCGAAAGCGCCAGTGCGACTCGGACCTTCAGCTGAACCTTTGCTAACGCTACGTATATCCTGGCATAGCCGAGCTAAGCCACTGCAACAATTTTTTTTGCAAGAAAATCGCTCCATGTGGGTCGGGATTTACTAGACCTTCACATTATATAACGATGTAGAATGGCGGTACAGCAGGCTGGTACTAATGCACGCCACTTCCAGAGTGCTTTTTCGAATATCTATGTTCTTTCGTACAAGCTGAAAGGAACCAATAAAATGTTTCCTAATTAGGGCAATGAATCGAAAGCTTTATAGAGATTGGGAAATTTGAAAAAAAATTGAAAGGAGATCAGTAGGGGTGTGCAAAAAGTGATTTTCGATACCGAATCGAATAATACCAGAAGCGAATCGTTTAGAATATCGAATAGTTTTCCAATAATAACAGTCTTTCTCGCAATTAGTATAAAACGATGTTCATATCGTAGTATTCTTAATGTTAGAAAGTTTCTGTCATTACATAGTAGGTTATAAAGCGTTGTTTGTGAAGCACAAACGGAACTTTAGGAGTGAACAAGCAGTTTCTTCGCATGCACAAGACTCACCAGAGAGTGAGAGTTATCTTTTTATAGACTGTAATGTATGGCTACCTAAGCGATCTACCAGCCTGCTCCACTACGCAAGTTCTCATCTTTTAGGTGCATACCATGTGCGGGTGAAACATTACCATTTCTTTGCTCCAGTTTTATGTTTATTTGCGCGCAGTTGACATTCTGAAGTATTGAAGAGTATTCGAAAGGTATTGGCATTTCCTGAAAGTAAATATCCGATTCGACGACTGAATCGAATAAGAAACTATTCGATTCATGATTCGAAAGTTCCGAATGTTCGCACACCGCTAGAGATGAGACTCGGATAAAAGCCTTTATCACAATTAGTATAACACGATGTTCACATCGTAGTATTCTCAATGTTAGCAAGTTTCTGTCATTACATAGTACGTTTTAAAGCGTCGTTTGTGAAGTACAAACGAAGCATTAGGAGTGAACAAACGGTTTCTTCGCATGCAGAAGACTCTACAGAGAGTGAGAGTTATCTTTTTATAGAGTGCAATGTATGGCTACATAAGCGACGACGCCTGCTCCACTACGCTAGCTATCATGTTTTATGTACTATTGACAAAAAAGTTTGCGGACCAAGGGATCGGACAAAAAGCTGAATATCTCTGCAGCCTCAAAACGCAGCCTGATATTCCCATTTCAAGCCTCTACTGGTATATGCGAACAACATTGGGATGTACGGTTTTACTGGGTACTTTTAAAGGCTGCTCGGATATTTAGCGCTTTCTGAAATCAGCTGGTCAGTAAACTTTTTTGGTTGATAGAACCTACCATGTGGGGGTCAAACATTACCATTATTTTGCTCCAGTATTATGTTTAATTGGACGCTGTTGACACTTTGAAGTATTGAAGAGTATTCGAAAAGTATTGGCATTTACGATTAGTGAATATAAGATTCGAAGTCCGAATCGAATAAGAAACTATTCGATTCATTATTGGAAAGTTCCGAATATTCCCACACCCCTAGCGATGAGGTTCGGCTAATGTTAGCGCTTGTTGCTCTATGTTCGTGCTACTAAAGGGAAGAAAAATGTGCTTAAATAAGCAATAAAACAAGGTGTAGTGCGGGTTGCCTTTTATTATCTAAGATGTCAAATTGAATAAGCCGTCATCTAGACTCGAGGACACAGTTGGTTGTACGACGTATTGCGTATTTTTACCGTGTTAATATAACGAGTTGCTAGCTTTCCTGTGCAGATCTCGTGCGTCTAGTCGGAGTTCGCAAACATGTACTGACGCTCATGTGAAGTGAGTTATGAATGCCGTGTCTCATAATTCTCTATTTTGACAACATCCCTGCAAGGATAAACTGCAATACTGTTGTATGAAAATCATTGAATCTAAAAAAAAATCATATAAGACACCTTTTCATTTCGAAAAAAGTTAAATTTCTACAGGAAGCCATCGTGGGCGCATAATGACTAAGCACTGTCTTGCGACGCAGTAGGTGCATTGCCGCAACACAAGAAGCACCGTTGTTACAGAAATAAAATTAATTTGCATAAACAGAAAAGCAGAAAAAAGCCGGATATATTTGCGAAAGCGGTGTGTTGCTCCTTCTGACGAGATAAGCCACCTACTACAAGTTCACGGACTCAATATATATATATATATATATATATATATATATATATATATATATATATGCTTTTGTAACAAAGTGCTTGAAGCCTCCGAAATAATTTGTTATACGGGTCATTTCGTTCTACAGGGCGCGCACCGCACGCCTTACACTTAAACCGGGGGCGATTTATTCCTTCGCTATACATGCACTTTCTTTGTAGAGGCACTCAACCGTATATATATAAATAGTTTTAAAAATAGAAGCACGTAGGACCAACCTATAACAGGACTTTACTGACGCTTCGGCCGGGGTTCGGCCTTCATCAAGAGTGCGATTGCAAGCACACAGAGCTCAATTTATACATTTTCTCCGTAAGAGTGACACAAATACCTGCAAAAATTACAAAAATGCTAAGTAAAAAAAGGAATACAAGAAACACGTGAATGGAAACTTGCGCGTACACAGAGTGGCGTTATTTAAAAAAAGAAGTGAAGACAAAGCCGTGAACACAAGCTCGTAAACGACACTAAACGTGTCCGCGCCTGTGGTCATAGGCTACCCACGTTTTACGAGCTTGTGTTCACGGCTTTGTTGTATTAACTTTTTTTTTAAATAAGGCCGCTCAGTGTTCGCGTAAGTTTCCATTCACACGTTTGTCGTCTTTCTTTTTTTACTTTGCATTTTTTATTTTTTATTGAGTTTTTTTTTCACTCTTACGGAGAAAATGTATAAATTGAGCTCTGTGTGCTTGTAATCGCACTCTTGATGAAGGCCGGACCCCATCCGAAGCGTCAGTAAAGTCCTGTTATATGTTTTTCCTACGTGCTTCCATTTTTTTTGGACTAGTAATGTGCCGGCTCCTGTGATTATTTGCTTCACTGATATATATATATATATATATACAGGGATGAAGGAATACCGAGGGGCTAGATTTTTGTTAATCCCGACCATAAAATCCAAAAGACAGATAAGTCACGTAATGCATCAGTGAAATTAGCTGTGGTTGAAAGTGAAATATCGAAAATAATACAGAAAAGGAAAATGAAATTCGTCGAAAAGATAGCGTGCCGCCGATGGCAACCAAATCCACAACCTCCGCATTACATCTGCGCGGCACTACTAAATTCTGCTACGGCGACGGCTATCAATCCGTCCACTAACTTGGGCATTTATGTTTACTAAGTCTAACCCTGGGAGTGTTAGCCAGCGCCACAGCCATGGTGGGCGGATATGGAACATCCTTTTTTGCCCGATGGTGTCACGTAACACGTGAAGTTAGAAAAGCTGGCACGTGAGTAATAAGCCCTCGTATGCTACCAATGACATCAAGGCTGTCAGATTCGAGACTCTAGCTATGAATGAACAAGAGAGAAGAAAAGAAACGGAGGGGCTCGATGTTGGTTAATCATGGCCATATAAAGCCGACAGACAATGGAGCCAAGGAATACATCGGGGAATTTAGCTATGGTTGAAAGTGAAATGTAGAAAGTAAAAAAGTAAAGGCAAATAAACGAGGACAGTTAGCGTGCAGCCTGTGGAAGCTAAAGCCACAACCTACGCTTTACTACTATACATATATATATATATATATATATATATATATATATATGCCGCAAGATGACTTGCACCAATTTTTAGTGGATTACGTCTATGGGCAGCTCGGCGTGCCTTTCCAGCTGAACTGGTGAACTCAGAAGCGTATACAGTTATTTTATATATGAGGGAAGGTGCAAAAAAGTGATCACGCAGTTTGTGGCAAATTTCGCTGTGTTTTGCAACTTCGCAAGCTCTACATACTTATCACTTTATTTTTTTTTCAATGTAAACGAAGACACCTAAGGCTCTTGCGCTGTGTTGTCAGGTTCCGATTCACCGGCCGCGTTGCATTCTCAACGATGGCGGCATCGCACACGTGCTTTGAAATTGTAAGGAAATGCGTCACTGGGGAACTATTGAATGCGTAAGCTTTAATAGCTTCAATTGCGCGCTAAGAAATGGCTCCTGATAGGCATTCATGAATGAGCAATAGTAAAGTCATTGCTTCTTCTCTGGCTCTACTTTTACGCTGCATTTCTTATCTTTTCACGAAAATAATATTTGCGAAATGTTGCGGCCTCCTTGTCGAGGCTTTCGCTGGTCTTTCTATAATCTAAAAAAAAAATAGTGCCTGTTTGGAAAGTGCTTGTACATTGTGTTGTATGTGTACAAACCAAATAATAATATTAATTGCAGAAGAATATACCATAATATATATAACAGGCAACAGGTAAATAAAGTTTTCGCTACCTAGCTTGAATGAAAAGCTGCATATTCGTAAGCGTTTTCTTTACGCTCGTTCACAGACGCCATTCTCTGGTCTGACTGGCCCTGTCTGGCTGGACCACATGGGTCGCCGGCACAATGTGTCTCTTCATGTGGTGAAGCTGAAGAGAGGAGGCCTGGCTTCAGTAAGTAAACGGCTTTGGCATTCTCAGCTGTTTGCACAATTGTCTTGAAATGGTAGTAAACATGGATGTGCCTTATTTTTAGACTATTATGTGTGTGTGCTTGTATACGTACTGAAATTTACCTATTATTGCGTCTGAAATATGGCGTCTCGCAAGCTTTCACTCGCACATACAGCATTGGGCGCGTGGCGACGGCGTTACCGTGTTTGGACTTCATACAGAACATCACGGCGACGACGATGGCAGAAGTGCGCTTCTATATATCCATATATTTGCTTTCGCAATAATAATAGGTGAGATAAGTGAGTTGCACTACGTAAATTGTGCACGAAACAGCAGCCACGAAGATCATAACCACAGAAAGCATAAACCTGAGCACTTGATCACAGATGCGTGTTTGCCATGGGAACGACGTAAGGCCGGCAAGTTAGACACTTACACGCGCAGGAAAGATAGCTGGTCTTGGAGTTGTCTTAATCAGCGTCTACGGCTAGGAGCGTTCCTGGCGCTTTTTATATGCGTAAAGGAAATGCTATAATAATAAAAATAAATTCGCGGTGGTGAGTTCCGAACATACGACCTCACGCTCAGAAGCCGAGTGGTTTACCAAGTGGGCTAAACACCCGGGCTTGCAGAATGCGAATATATCTGAACCATATGAATGTGTTGCGCCGCGTTGGGTGGATTGTCGCGCAACACGACAGATAAGCAGTCAATGAGTTGATAAGGACGATTAGGAGTGAAGGGTCTATATGAGACTGATCGCGGTTGATATTGGTCCGCCGCGGATAGATAACGTGCTTAAGAGCGATAAGGGCATGTGATGGTCAGAGCAATTCCTATAAACTTGCTAAGAACTGATAAGAGTTGATAACGGTCGGATGAAGTCCGATAAGGTTGATGAGGCCCGATAAGAGTTGATAAGGGTCGCATCATGTCCGATAAGGTTGATAAGGGCAAATAAGGCTTGAAAGGGTTGGATCGATTCCGATAAGAATAACTCTTTCGGTACCGCGCCCATTGGGCACGGTTAGCCCTCTATCGATGGTATGAACCACCGCTTTCTAGACCTTCCGCGCCGCTCACGGACATACTGCGCTATCGGACGTGAAGGAGGGTAATTATATCTTAGTTTTCTAAGCAGTCGGCTTTTTTCCCGTGAGGCGGTGATCTTTAAACGCGCTTCGAAGTTCAGCGATTGTCAAAGGAGAACGAAAAAATGGCCGCCCGGTATCGATGGTTTGAAACGCCGATTTCGAGACTTCCGCTTAGCTCACGAACACACTGCGGCATCGGACGTAAAAGAGGAGAAACTATATTTTCGTTTTCTAACCAGTTCGCTTTTTCTCCGCCAAGCGGTGATTTTTAAACGAGCTCCGAAGTATCGCGATTGTCAAAGCAGAACGCAAAAAATGTCCGGCTTCGTAAACAGCGTGCGTGCTTCGGGAGATCGCAGCTTATCGCGATTCCCCTGCCTCTGCGGCTAATTTAATCGATACATCGAATAGCAGCGAGTCAGAGGACGCTGAATCTTCGTCGGACTTTGAGACTGAAAGCGACGACGACGCAAACCAGCTGGTAACATCCGCGGCCGCAGCTCGGCACACCCAACTGTAGTGCTTGCAGTTAAATTTTTGTAGCGAAATACCTCTTCATTGAAAAATTTTGATTTTTACGTACATAGTGCCTCATAGTTTTTGTAATATTTTTTTCTTAGTAGATACAAGCGTGTCTTTACAAACTTTGTTTCATTTTATCGCACAATCTTGATTTTAACAATTTATATCATTTTATGACATATATCTCGTTAATAAAACCTTTATGCGTGAAAAACGCATTCATTTTTTTATGTTTATGTATTACATTAAATATCGAGTGCAGTAGTTCCTTCAGAAAAAAAAACAACATCTGCCGTAACCTACAAAAAACACCTGTTTTCCCCATAATAGGGAAAGAGTTAATAATGGCAAATAAGGATTGATAAAGGTCGGATGTTATCCGATACGGTTTATAACGACTCATAAGAGTCAATAAGAGCTGATAAGGGTTTATTCTGGTTGAATGAACAGCGAGAACACAGATTGCAAGGCCGATAAAGCATACAATCAATGAAACGTCTACTGGGACGTATTGTGAAACGTTCCACTTTGGCGATTGTTCGCCTAGGCAACAATTTCGCCTGCATGCGCGCGCTGATTGGCTGGTTGAGCAAAATTGAATGATTTCGGGCTCAACCAGCCAATCAGCTCATCCAATTTCGCTAAAACAGCCAAACAGCGCGGGCGCCTAAAGGCGATATTGTCGCCTAGGAGAACTATTGCCGAAGTGGAACATTTACGAATACGTCCCCTGTTTCATCAATCGCGGTAATCAACATACGTCGTGTCGTATGCGTGAAGATTAGCAAGTGGCACAATGCTTACGCACACTTAGACAACTCCAGTGGAGTTACTCCACAATTTTTAATGGTGATCCCTGACGGAGAAGGTCGCGCTTTGCAATCTGTGTGAGATATCGTGCTCCAGGCAAACCCTGTATATGGTGGCGTTTTTGGATCAATGTGGGTGACCAAATCAGTCAGTGCTACAGTGGACGAATGCTACGCTGGTGAACGTCGCTAAGTTGCTGTCTTTCGGCAGAGGATGGCAGTGTCCGCTTTGAGAAGCCGCTGCCGTCACAGTTCAAATCCAGAGTATTCCTTGAGCTCTGCTGATATTTTCTGATGTGTTCATCGTTTGCTTATGACTTCCTTGTCATTTTGGCGGTTATTTCTAATACACCGCTAGTAAACTCCACTTAGACATCATGTCGTTGCCTCCAAAGTCATTTTCCTGGCTCCTGCCAGGAAAATGACTTTGCAGATGACTGAAGATGACATCTTTTAAAATGACTGAAGATGACATTTGTATAATTGATGATGACATCTTTATGACTTATGTTCCATAAAAAATTTTGTTTACTCTGTCGTAATGTGTTGCGGTGCTTTGTTATTGCAATTGGATGTTCTTGCAAGAGTGCGCGTTCGTGGAGGTATATGTCCATGTGTTTATACGTTTATGTAGTTGTGCGCAGGATCAAGGCGTTCGTGACAGACTGTTCTCGACGCCTGTTTAGAGACTAACCCGACGCTGCTTCTGATATTAACACCACTCAGAAATGTCCACTACACGATAATTAATCAGTTCATTCCGATTTGATTTGTATTTTTTCTTTTCATGTGTTCCATCAGGTCGGAAAATGGAGTGCTTCGTCAGGGTTGCACATGACGCGTATGGAGAAGACGTTCCAGGAAGAAGTGTTGAGCACGCTGAGAAACAAGACTTTAAGGATTACCTCAATTGTGGTTAGTGCGCTTATATTTTCTGGCACGCGAGTTTCAGAAGTACAGATATCCATGTTTTAGTAAACTTTAGTGCAGCGTGAACTACCTGTAGCACGCTCTCATTGACATGGAATGATCGATCCACTATTTTCATAAAGCCATGTCTTACAGATCGGGGCACATATGCAGGCCTAATGTTATCACCTGACCCAGTCCAGAGTGACTATATTGGTATTTATTTACAGACACATTACAGGCCCTTTTCAATACACTGAGGGATGAAGATATAAAACAACAATACATATAAAAATATGTAGAAAAATAAGGATAAATAATTCACTGGGACAGCTATGGTACACAAACTTACTAGCTGAGAAAGCTGAGTAAAGAAATGCGTCACCATTTTTAACACCTGTAATAGGCGTGTGCCGCATATAAAACAAACGCGCAATATGCGTGAGAATAGCAAATTGTTGAACTCGTTGGGGCGACATTTGTTTAAAAGAGAACGGTGGTGAGCGCGCCGATATCGAGAAACAAAGAGTAAATGCAGGAAAAAAGGGAATTTTCCCCTTTTACCAGAAATATACTTTGAAATATGTGACGCGCTTGAATAATTTGAATGCTCTGAAATTAGCACATGCCTGTTAGGCGCCGTATTTGGCTGTTCTAAGACTTGATGGCAGAGCTTTGTTCGTGCTTAAAAGATAGTGCAAGTATTGAACAAAACAAAAAATCATCAAAGTCAACGTTTTTAACGTTTTCCACACGCTAGCTTTTGTTCACAATGCGTAAAAACGTCACGTTCTTGATTACTTTGCTCATGGACTGGCGTCTTCTCCATTTCTTCTCGTTTATTTTACATGCATACACATTTCATTTCAATAAAATGCACACTACTAGGTCATGACCACGGCAGCGTAAATATCCTGCGGTCAAGACATGGCAGTCACTGCAGCGACCACCGTGGCTCGCCTCTCTTTACCCGCCGAACGGATGTGACGTAACGTGTGCAAGGACGCGCGCACTAGACACACTTTTAGGAACAGCGTTTTCCATTCAAGGCGCTCGCGCTCTTCCAAGGGCGGCAAGACATCGATGTTGCAGAAGACTTATGTGTGCGGATCGCCGCCCAAGCGACTCGTCCAGATCCTCCAGTCCGAGGTGACGTCCCCCATTCGCGTGATTGCCGCAGGGACCTTCCTTTTACAATGGAGGACCTCGAGGCAGTACTAGCTCTCTGCAGGCGCTCTTCATCTCCGAGCCCAGATGGTATATCATACCGAGCCTTGTGCAATCTTGGAGAATCCGCACGGAGAGAATTGTTGAGTCTTTACAACTCCTCATGGCAGGAGGGAAGTGTTCCTGACGAAGGGAAAGTAAGCCGCCTGGTGCCACTCTTGAAGCAGGGCAAATCCTAACTCTAGCTCACCTCTTACCGCCCAATTGCGCTGGTCAGCTGTGCAGGAAAGGTAATAAAGCGGATGATTTTTGGCCGCGTGGAATGATACCTTGAACACCACAAGATTTATCCGAATTCCATGGCTGGTTTCCGACGTGACCACTCTTCCATCGACAATGTAGTTGATCTCGTTTCGTATGTTCAGCACGAAAGGTCCCGTAAGCGTTTATCTGCAGCTTTATTCTTAGATGTGAAAGGCGCATACGATAACGTATTACATCAGGCCATTCTCGATGCTCTTGCGACGGTTGGCCTAGGTGGTCGAGTCTTTTTGTGGATTGCAAGTTACCTATCTGCAAGATCATTCTTTGTGTTAACTGACGATGGCCCGACTACGCGACGCTATACCAGCAGAGGTGTTCCTCAAGGCGGTGCTCTCAGCCCGACGCTATTCAACCTCGCTCTTCTTGGACTTGCTGAATACTTACCAACTACCATCAAGATTTCAATATACGCACACGACATCTGTGTCTGGACTTCGGCAGTCACACGTCCATAGATACGTGCGCGGCTTCAAAGAACAGCAACTTTGACAGCGAGCTACTTGTGCAAACAAGGTCTCAGCATATCACCTGAAAAATGCGCACTAGTGGCATTTACTCGCCAACCAATGACACATTATGTCATTTCAATCAATGGGCGGACCATTTCCTATGTCAGCACCCACAGGTTTCTTGGCGTAATCATTGACCGAGACCTCTGTTGGAGCCCGCATGTGGCCTACATGAAACGGCGCCTGACAGCAACTTCCCAGTTGTTTAAATACTTGACAGGAAAGACGTAGGGGATGTCAGTAGACGAAATTCTGAAACTCTACAGAGCTCTCTTTCTCGGTTTTTTTAAGATATAGTCTACGTGTACTGAACAACACTTGCAAGACAAATATTCGTGTTCTGCAGGCAGCACAAGCTCAAGCACTCGGAGTTTGCCTTGGTTTGCCCAGATGCAAGTCAACAGAGGCCACTATTGTGATTGCGCGGGACCATCCGATGCAAATTCACATTACGGTCAAAACCCTGAGAACGCACATCAGACATTTTGCACGTGCCCCCTATTACCACCTTGCAACACTACATTCAGACAGGCACCAATCATCGTTCTCTAAAACTATCATGAAGTACAACGACAAACTTCCCTTGGGCTTCACCGCTGCATCTAAACCATCAATACCGCCTTGGTGTCTTATTAGCCCCACAGTACATCTCAGTGTACCAGGAATAAAGAAAAATCGGAGCTGTCATCACCTGTTCTGAAACAACTGTCTCTGCTTCTTCTACACAAGAGGTATGCGGACAGTGTACATATTTGTACTGATGGTTCCACAAACCTCCAGTGTTCGTCCGGTGCTGTGGTTGTCTCAGCAAGAGCTATTACCATCAGCTTCAGGACTGACCACCAAACAATATCGACATCTGTGGAACTAGCTGCTCTTCGCGCTGCACTTTGTTTCGTCAATCGGGAACCACCTCGACAATGGTCAATCTTCAGTGACTCAAAGGGAGCCCTACAATCTGTGAAATCAGCTCTGCGTCGCGGACCATACGAAGAGCTCGTATTCGACATTAGATACCTACTCCATACGTCACATTAGAAAGGACACCACGTGACATTTTAGTGGCTTCCAAGTCACTGCGGCGTCATAGGGAACGAAGACGCCGATAATGCCGCTAGTAAAGCTCTTGAAGACACACAGGAAGAGGCTATAATACCACTCTCACGGTCCGACGCAGCCAGCAGACTTCGAGTGCTTGCACAGTAGATCACGCTATCTCTAAAGTGCACACCAAGCAGCCAGACCAACCGGAGCAATCGTCAATACCACCTGCTCTCTTTGATACATCTCTGTATACCAACTGGACTCCGCCGAAGAGAGGCCACTATGCTTTATAGCTTATGGCTATAGGGGTTGCATTCACGAAATCTTATTCATTGCTGAATGGAATGGCAGACAACGCTTTTTGCCATTCCTGTCTTTGCGAGGAGACGCTAGAACACATCCTATGCGACTGTCCTGAATATAGTGTTCCGAGACAGTCCCTGGCGTCCGTTCTAGCGCACCTTGGCAATAGACCTATGTCAATTCAAACGATTCTCACGTGTCGTCGACAGAAGACATCGCAGCTGAAGGCGACGAAGGGACTACTTAGGTTTTTAAAAGAAACGGGCTTGAACAAGCGGCTGTGACAGTGATGTCACGTACCAGGCAAGAGTGACGGACTGTGACTGACATTGTGTGTGCTGTGCTATGTGCTCTCTCTCTCCTCTCTATCTTTAGTTCCCCCTCATCGCGCTCCCATGTGTAGGGTAGCAAACCGGTTGTGCTGAACTGGTTAACCTCCCTGCCCTTACTTCTCCACTCTTTGCTTCCTTTCTTCCTTCTTTAGGGAACCAGTACCGTGTAGCCCCCGTGGCTTTCGGGAAGCGAGCTCGTCTCGCACTCCGGAGGCCCGGGTTCGATTCCCACCCAGACAGGAATATGCCAAATTTTCTTTTCAAATCAATAATTTACTTTGTTTACAGGAACCTCTCTGAGAAATTCGACGTCAATCCCAGCATTTTTGACGCGTTTTTACGCTATGCGCCTTCTGCCAGTTTTGGTACCCTATTCCGGTTACGCCGACTACGATGGATTTTCGATGAATGGGACATATAATAGTTTCGCATTCAAATGTATATACGTGTTTTTCTGTCAAACATACAAGATTTCATCATACTATCTACTTCATGAACATGTTGCTTCCGTAGAATGTAGCAGCCGATGCAAAAGAATTGAACAAAAATATGCACATAATTCTCACATGTCATTGTAGTCTACTACTCAAATAAAGTTACTGCTTACAGGGGGATATTCAAAATAAATTGAGCTCTGTAAATGCTGACATGCTTGCGCCATCCTTGCTATGACGTTGTTGCAAGGCGGCTGTATGCTGCGTTGATCAAGAGCTGTTGCCATGCTGGTATTTAGGGCTCTGTATGCAACGCTTTCTTTCGCCCTCCAGCGCCTAATGAACAACGAACCTCGTGGCGCTACCACGACCTAACTAGGCTATGCTAATGACCTTTTGAAACCTTAGATATCCCTCTCAGGAGGGGCAACCTATTGCACTGGGACCGAAACCTACTCCGAGTCTCCTTTGTCAGCGTCGTATTCTGCAGACTAATGCGAGTTTTCCAGGAAAAAGCGTCATTTACTCACTAGTTCTGGCGTGAACCTTCTGAAGTAAGTTTTCATTGGAAACGCTGTTGTACAAACATAACTGAATGGCTAACAAAATTGCAGCTGATGTGGTTAAACTCATGACAGCAAGAAAATCTTGGGGGACTAACTAATAATAGCCGCAACAGATAACTATCAGAAACGTGGAAACGACGTATAAGCTTAAATGCTTCTTTTGTGTACTAACAACAGCTATCAATACTCAACATCGGCTACTCAGGCGATCTTGTGCTTGCGAATTTTAATTTTTTTTGTCACGACACGCTCACGGCTGCAAAAAGGTATAGCTGTTGCTGGCGAGGCAACAGTTGACTGGCTTCGCTCATGTGAGTGACCCGCCGTTGGAGCTCGCCACTGAACAGAGAAGAAAATTAGCGGGTGTGCTTTCCGGAGAACACTTTCGGTTGGTCATTTCGAAAGTCAGAAGGCGGATGCTGCTTTTCTGCAACGTCGACAGATGGCGCTTGATATTTTGAATATCACCTATGCAATAGTTTGGTTAATTTATATGGCGGAAGTGTTACGGTGACTCTCAAGCGCAAAGTCAGATGTTTTTAGATGGCTTATACTTAGCTTTAACTTCTAAAAATTTAGATAGGTTTCATGCTAATTCGGAATTATATAGGGTTACATGGTGGTCATATATTTAACACTTAATAAATTAGCGGGGAACTGATGCGATCCCATTACTTTACAGTTCGTATCTTATGAGATTGCTTGCAAAAATACAGATGTGCAATCACTTCAACTTCATGATGCGTTTAAGATCACTGATATTCCATTATCTGTTTCACAGAACGCACCATACGTGATGCTGAAAGCGTCTGCTCACAAGCTCAGTGCCAACGACCGCTTCGAGGGATTTTGCGTGGATCTCCTTCGTGAAATCTCTCAGCATTTAGGGTTTCGTTATCGCATCAGGCTAGTCAGGGACGGTGCACATGGCACCAGAGACGCCCAAGGCCGTTGGAACGGCATGGTTCGTGAACTAATTGACAAGGTAAGAGCTTTACAAGTTAACTTTAGCATTGTCTTATCGGAATACTAGAGTGACTCGAACAGAAGATCCCAAAGCTTCAGCTCAGAGCATTTTATTGACGATATCCGTTGAAATGTGTGTCATAATGCCACATATTTATTGATGTCAGTAGCATTAAGGTTCTCCGAAAGCTTCAATCTTTTTCTGAAAAATTCCTAATTTGTGGCTCTTTACTTCTTTTACAAGGAGTTCAAGATATGGGCTTCTGATTACACGTGGCACATTTTCGCATTCCCGTAGAGATTATAATGGCCGAAAAATGTAGGGTACGTCTGAAAATGTGACGGTTAAGGTCAGAGCTTCGTTAATTTTCAGTTTCCCCACACGTTTATTATTCCGCTGGCAATTTTTTCTACAGCACGCTTTAAGTAACGTTTTCATGCGATGACCGCTGCCGCTACAATGACTACATTCTAAAAACTTTCCAGTGGTTAAATCTTTTTGCAAATCATTTCACGAGGCTTTTCAAGCAAAAAAAATATGCGAACAAGTGACGGAATATCCCTCAGAGAACTTGAGGGTAGTATACGCTTTCCTGAGTTTCCACATATCTTATTTTTTTATGTGTGCCTAATCTTAGACCAATTCAAGAGTATGCATACGCGTCTTTTACAGGAGGCGGACTTGGCCATAGGGGACCTGACTATTACGTCCGCTCGCGAAGAAGCCGTGGATTTCACGCTCCCTTTTATGACGCTGGGAGTGAGCATCTTGTTCAGCAAGCGCCAAGAGGAACACTCTCTCTTCTTCTTTCTCTCGCCCCTCTCCGTTGATGTGTGGTTGTGTGTGGCCGCTGCGCACGTGGTAATTAGCCTATTGCTCGTTTGCGTGACCCGCGTCGAAAGCGCCCGCAGTAGGAGCAGCCGGACTGCCGAAACGCGCTATTACTGCAACTGCCAAGAAAGCACAACTCATTGTGGTCAAGACTGTGTCGGAGAAAAGCTATGTGGCCGTTCGCAGCTCGACATCATCAAAGTGAAAAGTAATGGTGCCGGCTTGGTCATAGATCACGGTGAAAAGATTTGCGGTGGCGCTGAAAGTGTTGACACGGTGGACATTGTGAAAAATCAGTTGACTTTGCTGAACAGCCTCTGGTTCACAATCAGCTCAATCATGCAACAAGGATGTGAACCTTTACCAAGGTAAGCCGTAGCCTGTGACCCTCTCTGAATGCTTCGTCCTTGCAAAAGGAAACATTTTTACAGAGTAATCCATGGCCACAAATTTTATACTTCTCCAGAACATTAGTTTTATTGCCTTACATTTGCCCAGAAAATGCCTTTCTGCATTTGGTGCTGGTAGACTGCTAATAGGGTCTTCATTGGTATAATCATGTTGTTGGTGTTGTAATAATTGTTAGGGGCGTGATACTATGCTATATACGTGTGGGTATGCCGAAAGAGATACTTATTCAGCATGACATACTTACACGCTCTGCAATAAAATTGAGCACAGCAGTTGAAGTCTAATATTGCCACATGAATATATAGCTAGCTCATTACAGAGTACGGCTATATTCTGGTAGAGAGGTTGAATAGTTGGAGGCGGGCTCGATGACAGTGCCATATCACACGTCACTTATCCACTCCTATTCATTATGCAGGCACACGTGCCAGTTATCATCTGTGCACTGAACGTCCCGTTCTGCGCGATTCCTTGCGTAACACCCAATTTGTTAGGGGTCCTAATGTAATCAAATGAAATGAAAGACATGTAGCGAGCTGTGAAAATGTAGCTATCAAAATTTGTCATTTTGGACTCACAGATGTTGTTTAGGTATATGGTAATGAAAAATACAAGACGACGATGAAGCAGCCAAGCAAGCAAGCTATAGTGTTGGTGTTAGCCACGCGACCCGATCTTGCGCTTGCCTGGATTTTGGCGGCTTGACGCCCCTCGTTACCTGACGGTCACCTTTGACGTTCCTCGTGATTTATTGACGTTTACACGTCATTAAACCACTTGACACTAGAGCTAAGGAGCAATTGGGAATATTGTATAAACAGGTAAATAACTATAAACATAGTGGAAGCTTCAACCTTAATTCTTTCATTTAAAATGCGTGTCAAGACAAACTTTATAAATATTATCAGCGCCAGCCTATTTTTAGGTAAAATATAGGACGATGGCCCCCGCATTGATCTCGAATTACTGCTAACTTTCACTAGATGATTCCAAGTGCAAAAGTTTCCATTTCATCACACCAGCTAATACCCCCCGCCCCACGCCAAGCGCTCCAGGCCTCAGTCTTCCACCCTTCGCATGCTGCAGACCGGGTCCTATCCCATTCTAGCCAGGGTCAGTAGGTACGCGGATTCGATCGAGCCCGATTGTCCGGATTGCGGCGATTCCTTCTGCACTTTAGAACACATGCTCTGGCGGTGTCCCTCGTTACGGGACCACAATAATCTCACCACGGAAGAAGAGTGGGTGGAGGCGCTCAAGAGCTCCAACCTCACTGCTCAGCTACGGGCTGTCCAGAGGGCCCACGACGCGGCGGTCAGGCATGGCCTGCCCGTCCCAACGTGTGAGCGGCCCGCGGTGGCTCCTCCCCCGTAAGGGGTTCTCGGAGTCGCTCCTCAGGACCTCAAATAAAGTTCACTGCCTGCCTGCCTGCCTCAATTGCAACTGCCTTCTCTGAACAGCCTTGCTGCAATTTTAATAAACCAGCGGCTATCTGCACTACGCATTACATGGCCTGCCCACCTCCATGTTTTCATCCTAATGACAACTCGAACATTGGCTATGCCCGTTTGCTCTCTAATCCACACCGCTGTCCTGCTGTCTCTTAACGTTACGCGTAACATTTTTTCATTCGATCCCATAAATATAATTGACGGAAATACGTAATTTCTTACGGAAAGCGAGCTAACAGAGGTTATTTCCCCTGTACAGTTTCTCGTACTGATATTTACTGAGCACTTCAAAACATTTTCAGCTTACATCAATATATTAAAACAGTCACATACAGACATATGTTTTATTAATGTCGATTGATTTATCTTATAACACGTGTTGTTGTTGAGCCCTGCCACAGCACTGCCACACTGCATGGCGGGCTTCAACACGTAATAAATATTCTGAGCAAGATGGCGCACATTCAATAGGCAAATCAGTTTTGCAGGAATTCGCCGAGTGTACTCAGTTTTCTGTAAGGGTAAAGTCGTAATCTAATCAAAAGTAGCACTAAGCAGCAAAAACCCCGTACCCGTTTCTCAAAAGTAAAAAAAAAAAAAAAAAACATTAAACAAATTTAAAAGAAGTTTCGCCGCTGAAGAAAATATTTCTTGGTCATGTAATCGAACCGTGAAGCAAAGTGTTTCTGGGCCGATGGCTCTACTGTCTGACCTAACCAGAAGGCTAGCAGAGCGGAGGAAGTGGCCAAAATAATCTACAACCTGAAGCGCGGCGGCACTGAAACAGGTAAAGCAGTTTGCGGAAATCCGAAATGTTTTCACTGTATGAAACTTGTGGCACATTGCCGTTTACCGCGAGAGCTGAATTCCGTATTCAGTGATCCCGCAGGTCGAATTGTCAATAATTGCAATTGACTCTCCAATATTTTGGCCTCCTTGTTACTTTCTGTGTGTTTGGATCTTTGTTGGGACGTTTTCGCATAGTGGAATTGTTTGTTCATGTGTGCGTCTAAATATAAGTAAAGGATGTTCACAATATGCTGCTGCAAATATTTTCATGGAAAAAAAAAACACTTTGTTAGTTCCGATAGTAGAGTGAACGCACTAGAAAGGCGCTGGTTCCGGGTCGGATCTGCAGGCTAAAACGAATACTTCGTCGACAGCGAAGTACTTTTTCGGAGAAAACCATATTCGCTTCTCTTTTTATATACAGGGTGTTTCAGCGAACACTTTCAAAAATTCTTCAAGGTTGCCTCTGGCAGATAGCACAATTCTAGTTGATGAGCTGGTCTACTCAAAGAGGCGGACATTACTTGCCCAAGAAATTGAAATGCATACTCGAAATATTAACAAAAATTCAGTAATTAAGTTTTAACTAATTACTTGATGGCCCATATTGCAATTTACAAATTGTAGCCATGGAGTTCGCAAGGCGGATCCACGTGAAACGAATTCTCGGGATGACACCAGTTTTAAGATATTATTTCCCGAACTTTGCGGAGAAATGCATTGGCGTTCCAGTTAGTTTCTTAACAAAATGTCGCTTTATGCATTGAAACACAAAATTAACTGGAACGCCAATGCATTTCTCCGCAAAGTTCGGGAATTATTATCTTGAAACTGGTGTCATCCTGATTATTATTTCCAAGTGAATCCGCCTTGCGTACTCCACGGCTACAATTTGTTAATTGCAATATGGGTCATCAAGTAATTAGTTAAAAACTTAATTAGTGAACTTTTGTTGATAATTTGAATATGCATTTCAATTTTTTGTGCAAATAGTGTCCGCCTCTTCGAGTAGACCAGCTCATTAACTACTACTGGGCTATCTGCCACAGGCAACCTTAAATAAATTTTGAAAGTGTTCGCTGAAACACCCTGTATAGCATTGTGCTACTCCATGGTAGATGACGCTTTTTTGGTCTTTCATAGCATTGAATAATACAACAGGTTAGTGTATCGAATATAAGGCTTGAATGAATTTTAGCAGAAAGGGGAGAGGTTCAATCTTACTCTTGTTACTTATACTCCAGTGTAGACAAAGAAATACACACACTTGGACGAATAAAGTGTGCGATATATTACGTCAGCCATGCCTGAGGCAAGAAATGTGAAAATGAGCTTTGTTTCAGTCTCTCAGCATTTTTTTACAGCGATGCTTTATATGGCTAGGCAAAACAAAAAAGCGTCATTCTGTCGCCTGTGTACAGAAAACTACCATCATCAGCATTGGCTCGAGAGTCGTCTTCTGCTGCAGCTGGCTCGTTGGCGACTCTTGGGTTGCGCTCGTGTTCGTGCTTGGCACGCTCTCGTGCCACTGCTCCCGAATTCGTCATCGTCGTCTTCTTCCACAAGTGGCTCCGTTGCGGCTCATCATTCTAGTGCAGAATTTCACTTCTCTTCTGTCGTCGTAATGGAGAGGCCGCGTTTACGGGGGTATGAGCCATTGTTTAAGGCGGTATGAGCCATTCATTGCCTTACGTGACGGACAGATTTAATTTTGACGCAATTTAATTTCGAAGGATCGCAAGCGGCAGTGGCGGGAAAATGCGGCTAACCACGCATCCGAACAAACTCGATACATCGAACGCAAGCGACAACAGCGAACTGCCGGCATACAGTCATTGACTTCGTTCTCTCCGTCGCAGCCGAACGTGTATGTAAGCTCATTAAGAAGCACGAAGACGTAACTAATAATTGAGAAATACTTTAATGAACTGTCCGGATTAACCCATTCATAAACACCGGGGCCGCATGACTCAGTTTCACTGGTTAAACATCTGTAGGGAGTGCTTGGGCGGTGATTTTTTTCCATATTTTCGGTTCATGCCACGTCGATCCTCATGTAAGGTAGGCTTAGTATTATCTCTCGAAGTTCGGTAATATTGTTACACATGAAAACTTTCTTTTATGTAAGCAAATCATACAATAGCAACCATGAAGTTTGTCGCCAGGTTAGTATTGCTCAATTACGAACACATTAAAATTGTTTATACGTTTCCTGCACGCACGTCATCACTCAATGTTTCCGTAACAGCAAGAGCGATGAAGGACGTCTCAGCCAGGACTCAACGTTGAGATTAGCGGACTTGATTTCACCCTGACTCGCGTTGTAGCAACGTTGGCTCCACGTTGGCGCTGTTATTGTTAGACTTCTGTTGATGTCCGCATCACTATCTTCTTGCGACCTATTTGCATTTTCAGCTACTCAGAGAAAATTATGAAGGACTTATGCCATGACATTAGGGATTCAACTTCGCATGCGTTTATTTATCTCACCATGCAGAGATTTATCTTAATAGAGTGCTTACTTTTGTCTGCATTTTAGTTGAGGACTTTGTTCTAAATCAGTCTAATGAATTTTAAAATAATAAGGTAATTGGTTGCACCGGAAGCAGCTTTCTAATGGAAGGCAGCGCCAGGCTTTGTGAAACAGCAGTGCTTAAAAACCAAGAGAAAAAGAAAACCAGCAGTCCCAGCACATTTCACTGAGTAAGTGAAGAATGAATCAATAAGCGAAGCTTCCCTGCGCAGGAACGTCTGCAGACTATTCTACTTCAATAGTCTATAGTGAAACGCCACGTATTCAGCATACTGCATGTTTTCTCAAGAAATTTTACTTGGTTTGTGCCTCTGAAACAGAGCGCATGTAGCAGGCCACGTGCAGATTGCATCGTAGTCTGCTTTGAGTTTGTTGGCTGCTCAGTCTTATGAATTCATTTTGTCATCTGTACAACAATATCACTAGGTGGCAGGCCTGCCGTCACTAAATAACACTAAGCAGGGTCAATGATGTCTGGCCATAACTATAACCTAACTTAACAGAATGCTTACCTCCATAACTGGATCCATAACTTACAGAATGCTTACCTTTGTCCGCATTTTAGTTGAGGACTTTGTTCTAAATCAGTCTAATGAATTTTAAAATAATAAGGTAATTGGTTGCACCGGAAGCAGCTTTCTAATGGAAGGCAGCGCCAGGCTTTGTGAAACAGCAGTGCTTAAAAACCAAGAGAAAAAGAAAACCAGCAGTCCCAGCACATTTCACTGAGTAAGTGAAGAATGAATCAATAAGCGAAGCTTCCCTGCGCAGGAACGTCTGCAGACTCTTCTACTTTAATAGTCTATAGTGAAACGCCACGTATTCAGCATACTGCATGTTTTCTCAAGAAATTTTACTTGGTTTGTGCCTCTGAAACAGAGCGCATGTAGCAGGCCACGTGCAGATTGCATCGTAGTCTGCTTTGAGTTTGTTGGCTGCTCAGTCTTATGAATTCATTTTGTCATCTGTACAACAATATCACTAGGTGGCAGGCCTGCCGTCACTAAATAACACTAAGCAGGGTCAATGATGTCTGGCCATAATTATAACTTAACAGAATGCTTACCTCCATAACTGGATCCATAACTTAACAGAATGCTTACCTTTGTCCGCATTTTAGTTGAGGACTTTGTTCTAAATCAGTCTAATGAATTTTAAAATAATAAGGTAATTGGTTGCACCGGAAGCAGCTTTCTAATGGAAGGCAGCGCCAGGCTTTGTGAAACAGCAGTGCTTAAAAACCAAGAGAAAAAGAAAACCAGCAGTCCCAGCACATTTCACTGAGTAAGTGAAGAATGAATCAATAAGCGAAGCTTCCCTGCGCAGGAACGTCTGCAGACTCTTCTACTTCAATAGTCTATAGTGAAACGCCACGTATTCAGCATACTGCATGTTTTCTCAAGAAATTTTACTTGGTTTGTGCCTCTGAAACAGAGCGCATGTAGCAGGCCACGTGCAGATTGCATCGTAGTCTGCTTTGAGTTTGTTGGCTGCTCAGTCTTATGAATTCATTTTGTCATCTGTACAACAATATCACTAGGTGGCAGGCCTGCCGTCACTAAATAACACTAAGCAGGGTCAATGATGTCTGGCCATAACTATAACTTAACAGAATGCTTACCTTTGTCCGCATTTTAGTTGAGGACTTTGTTCTAAATCAGTCTAATGAATTTTAAAATAATAAGGTAATTGGTTGCACCGGAAGCAGCTTTCTAATGGAAGGCAGCGCCAGGCTTTGTGAAACAGCAGTGCTTAAAAACCAAGAGAAAAAGAAAACCAGCAGTCCCAGCACATTTCACTGAATAAGTGAAGAATGAATCAATAAGCGAAGCTTCCCTGCGCAGGAACGTCTGCAGACTCTTCTACTTCAATAGTCTATAGTGAAACGCCACGTATTCAGCATACTGCATGTTTTCTCAAGAAATTTTACTTGGTTTGTGCCTCTGAAACAGAGCGCATGTAGCAGGCCACGTGCAGATTGCATCGTAGTCTGCTTTGAGTTTGTTGGCTGCTCAGTCTTATAATTTCATTTTGTCATGTGTACAACAATATCACTAGGTGGCAGGCCTGCCGTCACTAAATAACACTAAGCAGGGTCAATGATGTCTGGCCATAACTATAGCTTAACAGAATGCTTACCTCCATAACTGGATCCATAACTTAACAGAATGCTTACCTTTGTCCGCATTTTAGTTGAGGACTTTGTTCTAAATCAGTTTAATGAATTTTAAAATAATGAGGTAATTGGTTGCACCGGAAGCAGCTTTCTAATGGAAGGCAGCGCGACGCTTTGTGAAACAGCAGTACTTAAAAACCATGAGACACATCAGAACCATGGATGCGCAAGAGATTGTCTATGTTTCTTCTGTTCTGTCCCGCCTTAAGCGCAACATTTTCACAATTATTTAACATAGACTAACTCAGAAATCATTGTTATTAGTGTTTACGCAGAGACGTGATTTCCCTGGCGCAGGTCTGCCTCGACGTGCATTATTGCGGCAACCTGGTGGCTCTTCTCTTTCGTGCTGGTGTCCTCCTACACGGCGAACCTGGCTTCGTTTTTGACGCGTGAGCGGCTTCGGTCGCCCATTGAGAGCGTCGAGGACCTCGCCAAGCAGTCGGAAATACGCTACGGGTGCGTGCGCTCTGGATCAACACAGACATTTTTCCAGGTAGGGCACGCGTGATGTGATGACCTCAAGATGTGTGCGTTTTTCTGCAACAGTGTGGGCCTTCCGAATGTTATTGCCCGGCTCGCGTTGTATCTTGTGCCAGATGAAACTTTTCAAAAATCATTCGGAGAAAATTGTACAAATATCTTCCATTCTTATGTTAAATGCAGCCATTCTGACGCACGTACTCAAGCTTAAGAGTTGCAATGAGGGATGTACAACTGAGCGATTGAAACAGCTGAGCTGTTCTTAGTCGAGCGTGCGCAGCCGATCACGGCACCGCCACGCAGGAGCACAGCCGGAGAGGTCACGCGACCCGCTCGCCGGCAGGAGCGGAGCCGACCAATCTAAACGCGTGCCGGGGAGGGGGAGTGTACTATAGCAGGTGTTCGTGCCGCGCGCTCTTCGCACGATGGACGCCGCTTGGCGTGAGCGGCAATACGCAGAAACATACGCGACAATCACAGAAACAGAAAGACCACAGCTCCGTTGTTTCCACAGATTTCACTTCGTGTAACTGGCTGCATTTTTTTATGTGCACCTTTGAAGATCAAAGAGTGACACCTTCCGAAGCGTGGTGTCCCTTAGCACAGTCTGAGGAATGTAACAAATCACTGTACTGTGCAATGAGTAGAACCGTAAATTAAAAAATAACCCGGTGCTTGGACGTCGAAGAATTGTAGCGACAACACAAATCTAGTTTCATTTTTGCCTTCATCGGTGCAGTAAATAAAACAAATGAAGCCAGTAATCAGTGTATCTAGTAATGAATGAGCAGATTGCAGTTAATTATTTCACACACTTGTGAAATATTCGCTTCTCAGTAGTGGCAAAAAAAGGTGGCGAACAAATTATTTCTGATGACACCACCATGGTCGAAAAATATGCGCATATTTTCGTGCTTGTTTCAGCTGAGTACAAGAGGTTAAAACGCAGACTCGCAGAAACACAGATTTTAACACGTCCTTTATCCTGTGTATTTTCATTAGATACGTGCAGATTTACTGGACGTATCTATATTTTCATTGGATACGTGCTAAGGTAGACGTGTAATCATACTAAAACCGGAAATGTCCTAGGATGGAAGGCTTCAATTATATGCCAAAGCAAATGTACACTTCAATTCGCTAGGATCAAGAGCGTATCCAAATTAGTCCACTTCATCAAGTAATGACAAAGGATGTCTGGTTATTTCAAATCCTGAGAGTGGACACAGACCACGGGCAGTACATTTGCAACGACCACGTGTTCTGTAAAATTCTACAATTTCGATACCACAATTGCTCACCTATTACACATATTGGGCATATTCGCTGTAATGAGTTTCGCAATTCCGTGTTTCTGCCATACGGGTGAGTGGAGCCGCAAGAGCACCTCTGGGCTTATTTGATAATTTCTGACCTTTTATTGCAAGATGCAGTCTTTGGAAACTCCACCCTATTTGTAGTATATCTGTTTCTCTGTCCGTTTGTCCTCGCCGAACCGTTTTCGCGCCAACTGTGGTCTAACGGCACGCGCATTGGGCTGCTGTTCGGGGAGTACCGGGTTCAAAGTAAACCATAGGACCAGCTTGGATCACTGCATATATTACACGGTTTATGTGCCGCTCTTTCATGAACCTCTTTGACGCCAATGGGAGCGTCACCGCTGCTTGCGTCTACATGCAGCAGTAGGAGCAGGGTGAGCAAGATGAAAATATATGTGGAAGAAGACTCTGTCCGGCTTGATAATCGCCTGACACATGCCCTGTGTTGGTGATGGCAATACGGTGTGTCGTTATATTTCTTGAATGCTTATCACAGTAACGTGAAAATTAATTGTGAGATAATTTTGCAGAAATTGTTTTAATACGGTGCAGCCGTTTTAGCCTTCTAACTGGAAGTTTAGTTTAGTCTCACGGGTTTTTCATGCACCTCTTCAAGTGCATCCCTTCTCTTTCGAGGGATGCATCGGTAGGTACTCTTCCCCAGAAACCAAACGATAACCACCGTCTTTACGTATTCACACTTGCTCGGTGTACAGGTCACCGGCAGCCCATAGATTTGCACTTTAACAACAAGTTCAAGTATTAAATTCACGCATTGGTACGTTGCCACAATAGCGGTGCAACTAAATCTGGGCAAACCTGAAAAATTGCCTCCAGGAGCCTCAGTGATGAATCCATTGCAGGCCGCTTCACAAATCAAAGTATGACACTTCCTCCTTCTAAGGCCGGAGATTCCCCGAACAACATTTAAGAGTACTGGCATATCACAGGGTTGAGCAGATAAGCAAATCAAACGCACCACGTTTTAGGGGTCTAGTCAGCACACATAGCCAGAATATATTTTATATTTCTAAGCTTGGTGCTTTCTGCCAGAAGGTTTTACGTGCCCTAATTTTTTTTGACATTTTCAATTGCGAAATCCGCGTAAATGAAGAGCTTGTGAATATAAAGCTTTACAGTAAGTTGGAGCGTCAACGGCAGCTTACCATTACCCAATAGGCCAAAGTTGAAGGATGGCGGACTTGAAAGCAATGCATGGGCCCTGTATCAAACAACAGAGCCTAAAGTAATTATCATCCTAGTATAATAGAACAAGGTGGCAGTGTAACTGTATATTAATGGCGGGTAAGTGGAGTTGAATTCAAGAAAGAAAATTGGACTCAGACTGGTCCTTTGATGCGTCGAACACATAACCAAGGTTCTGTTACATAGTGTTACATAATTGCTGCAAAGGCAAGAGAGGATCAGTCATTGATGCCTGATAATTATTTACAGATGAATTTACAATATTACGATGCTTGTAATACAGAACAACGGTAGCTGAACAACGCTGGGAGAGGCCGTCGCACTGCCGTAGACCTACATCTAAATTATAAATACCTACGTGATTGTTCCATAATTACTCTTATGACTGTCAATTGTATTATATTTTTATTTTCTTCTCTTGTTGTTTTGTTGGTGCTGTTTTTTGGTATGAACAATAATGTACCCACTTAATATCTTTTCCCTTAAGGCCTTTGCTGGTAACTGAATAAAAAAATTTTTGTACTTCAGCTGTTGCTTCTTTGGATGCCTACACATTACTAGACAATGCGAGCGAATATGCTTCACTATTACAAAGTTCAGTACCACTGGCGCCCAATATTACAGTTTATTCTGTAGTACTTGTTGCTGGGCTAGTAGGTTCATACTGAACAATTTCAGACCATAAGACCTAGGCCACCTAGCGCGAAATCAGTGAACGTTCACGTTGTTACAGAAATTGTTACAATGTATTGTTCTGTGTGGGTTGCGTCTTCGAATAAGCGGCATTGGCCACGCTGACAGCAACAATTTCAGTACCGAGTACGAAACTTGATTTCGACAAAACTCTAATTTCAATCATCCAAAGCGTGGCTATAATGCTATTCACGTTGCTCCAAGAACATGTTCGTGTAGCACTTTTGTTGTTCTGTAGGTGTGTTCGGTTTGGTGTTATTTCCTGGTTTTACGTACATTTTTGGCCGAAGTCATTATGCCGTAATATCTAAAGTCATCATGCTGTAAACAATGCTTATTGTATCACTTGATGCTTAACAAATATAACGAAAGCTTGTGGTCACCTTTCTTATTGCTGTTACATTAGCATGATTTTAAATGACGACGAAATGGGCAGTGTAACCGCAGTAGGCAGCGTTGCATTCTTATGTATATTTGAGTTATGCTAATAACTGCGCTACTATGTCACAAATGGGGGCTGATTTATGGTAAGTACTAACGATGGTCTCTTTATTAGAAGTGTTAGTATTTGAGTCAGTTTTAAATAATAGCTTTAGCAGGTAGTGAATAATACTATCACTTTACTGCTTTTTCCAACTAAGAAGCTAGTGCTGTCTTGACAAGTAACCTGTTAGTATTCAGTTAGTGAATATGACAACTTTATTTTTTCAGAGTGCACTGCTGTAGCTTTGGCGGAGTAGATGGGAAGTAGAAAACTGAACTGGCCAAATTGTTGGTCATAAGCTTCAATCCTCGCGGTACAATACAATTTTTTCTTTCGTTGTAATTTTCTCGCCAACAAATTTGGGATTCAAAAGGTGGAAATGAAAACGAGAAAGAAAGGGAGCCCATAAAAGCTATGACTATAAAATGCAGTTACGGTAGATTTGTTGGTAACACCACATAACAGGCAATCGAGACATCGGACATAATATCAGAGAAGCGGGCAGGTGAATAAGAAGCAGCGCTTACGGCTGAAAAGATGTGTGAATTCAGCCCCAGATATTTTGTGAATCCTTTTTTTTTTCTTCACCGAAACTAACGAATCGTTTTCACGACCCAGGAGTCGAGGCACGAGACGTACGAGCGCATGTGGCATGCCATGAGAGATGACGTGGTATCTTCGAACGCACAAGGAGTGGCACGGGTGGAAAGTGGTGGCTACGCTTTCCTTATGGAGTCCGCAAGCATCGAGTATGTAGTGCAGCGCCGGTGTCGGCTAACGCAGATTGGTGGGCTACTGGACTCCAAGGGATACGGCATCGCGCTGCCTCAAGGTACGTGAAATCCATCTCAACTGTAATGCTCAAATACAGTTACACATAAAAGAAAATTGGAACGAATGGCTGACATTTATTTAAAAAAACTACGAAATGCTCTTTTTCTGTTGTAGCCTAATTACTGTATTAAAAAATAATTAGTAGTTGGTTTGTCAAACTATCCACAACTGAAGCTTCGCTCCAACATATCACAACTGCAAGTATGGGCTTTGCGCTAGGTTTCCCCTGCTTCAATCATCAATTTGGAGCATCAAACTCAGCTTTGTGTAATGATACGTTGCGCTGTACAAGGTAAAGGAGTGCTGTTTTGAATGTATATGATATTAGTGGTTAAGTGACAAGAAATAGGTGGAAAACAAATACGTAGTTTGAAAAACAAATCCATGCTCTTACATTACCGAGATCCACGTTTCTGCTTACAAATGTAATGGGAAATGTTTATGATGAGGAAAACAACTCTGCACCATTTGCACTTCTATTGTCTTCACATTGAAACAACGCCACCAACATAAATATAGCCCTGCCAATGTTACACCTGAAGGCTAGCGTCTCCTATGTACTGAATTACGGGAATGTTTATCTTCGCATTTGTTAAATGAATGACTCCTATTGATCAATAAATGCAACAGAATTATGGATGATTACCACAAGCAACAAAGAAAAGGGTACACTATTGAAAAAACTCGCGGTAAATTTAGGTATCATATACAAGAAGCGCCAGACACGCAGGAGTAAGCATAATCAACCAATGTGCTCTGTGTCGTTGTCATCGCTTTCTTTTTACAGTGGGTCGCTGCTTCGACATCAAACTCTAACGGTGCGTTCGTGTTCCCAACCAGGCGGAAAAGCGTTTACCAAGGAGGACAGGGCAGTAGCGCAGTAAGAGATCGAACACTTGAACACATTGAGCGAACACAGACATTAAAAAATTCGTCCTACTCCGAGAACAAATGCGAGACTAATAGACGAATATGCCACGTGATAGAGATGCCTTATGTCCCTAGAATAATATGCGAGTTTGTGGTTAGACAAGTCATCGAACGCAACCACGAGCTTTTTTCTGCTCGACAACCAAGACACTGGAGATCTAGATCTCCATCTATCTAGAACCAAGATCTAGAGCTATAGCCACAGACACTGATATTGCCGTCGAGCGCATGCAGCGTTGCAACCAGGTGAGGACAGTTTGCCGCTGCCAAGATCCCTATTTTTGAAGGTGGACAAACTGCCCTCATGTAGACGCCATTCTCGGTGTTGAAAGCCTCATTCGTCTTAGTGTAAGCTCACTCGCTGCGATTTGCTGTAATCATAGTTCATCACCCTAACCTACTCTACAACAAGCAAAACAGTAGATGTGATGTATTAAATAACGTGACTTATTTACTACTCCTGTGTTTCATGTGAGAGTAGTGCGAAGTAATCTCAATCGTTTCCACTTTTGTTCGCCCACCGGAAGGCGCCTGCTTTTGTGATACCACCTTGGGAGTGCTTTCAAGTTCTCATGTTTACCCACAAGAATGCTTCTAAAAACGGACTTTGAACACACTTGGCAGCGTGGTCGGGGTGCAGGTTTCAATGGGAACGTGAACCTAAGCTCGCCACTATTAAAAAAAAAACTCAGACAGAGCACCCTCAGAGCTGCACTCTTCTTGGACAGTTGGAAACAAGCTCACTATGTTAAAGATGAAACACAAACACCATATGCAAAGGGAAAGTGCTTGACATTAACTGAATGGCGTATGCTATAAGGATTTGCTGGGAAATTTTTGTTTATGTAAAGCTCTCTTCTTGTGGTATTCACGTTTGTGTTTCGGCTTCATTCCTTAGCACTGTAAACACGTTTGATAAGACCAGTAACCCACCCACCCAGGTATCAACAACACTGAATTGTTCTCTGTGTTTTAGAGATATTCAGCGAGATACTTCAAAGGTATTTCAAAGGTATATTCATTGCTATCCACAGAGATCCACATATATTTCAGAGGTATCTGCAAGTATTTGTGATGATAACAAAATGAATGTAATAGTATGGAATTAAAAGAGAAATTCAACGCCAGGGTAGCAGTAACGCAGCTCACGCACAGTGCCTT